>NC_052478.1:291101-360128 GCF_009730915.1 Dioscorea cayenensis subsp. rotundata
CAAAGAAAGCAGGATGCTTAGGAGCTGCTGGAGCTTCTACATTCTCGCTGTTCTCATTGACAAGCATATTGATGACCTCCGACATTGTGGCCTATCGAGAGCACGTTCCTGAACACACAAAGGCGACATGAATGCATTTACATGCTGGTAGCCTATGCATGGGCATTGCTATCACTGGATCCACCAACTCCAGCCATCTCCAGCTACGATCCCGCAACTCCACGCCGCCTGAAACACTTCAGAATCTGAGACTTAGAGTATCCAGAAAGCAAGTGTCTATAGTTTCAGCTAAGTTTAGATGCTTACATATCCCAGTGGGTTGAAAGAGTTGCCGAAGTGCCGATGAAAAGCTCAAGCATTCCTCCACTCACAATCTCCAAAGGCGGGACTCCGGAAGCTGAAACTCACATCAGACTTAGTGGAGATGAGGTCAGCTGAAGCATACTCCGGAGACACTGGCCACTGGTTTTCCATCATTAAAGCAAATCTAACGAGTTAGATTCAAGTAAGTTTCTATCGTTCTCAGTTTTAGAAGATGCAGTTCATACTTGCCCACAATGTACCTACCGGCCTTATAGTGTTGGCTTGCGACTTTAAACACCCCGAGGCGACAAAGGGTCTGTGAGCCAAAATCGAAAATCTTTGGGCACCACTCATCATCCAAAGAGAATGTTGCTTGCCTTGAGATCTCTATGGATGATTATCAATCTGAGTGCTTGTGAGATACAGAAGACCATGAGGCTGTTCCTTCAATGATGTTGAAGCGCCTGGTCCAGTCTAGCACTACACCTCGAGTTGGTTCTATGTGAGCATAAATGACAACAACAATAGTGAGGCATGAGTTTAATTCATAAAAAGTCAAGAGCTTTTTATCGGAACTTTTTAGCTAGTCACAAGTGACAGCAGACCAAAAAGGAAATAATCAAGGCTTTTATTGGGCGTATTCATAGATCAGTATCCTCTCCCGCTTGCATGCAGCAACCCAGAAGCCTAACCAGGTTTCGAGTGTTGAAAGCTAGCTATAAGAATCATTTCATTTTAAACTCCTCCAATCTCTTGTCCTGAGCTCTGGAGTCTCTGACAGCGATCTCCAGACCCCCTGGTAACTGACCCTGTAATGAATTTGTATGAAGATACTTCTAATAATGTCTTCAGCGAGAATTTGATATCTGAAATATGTTGTATATGGTTTGTACTACTACTTATTTTGTTGCCATGAGGAGACTACTTTATTCTGCTCATGGAATAACCAAAAAACACAAGAAACATTGAAACAGAATTAATATACACAGAGAGCTGTTAGTAAGATTAGTGTATTGCCTTGTAGACAGGTCCAAATCCACCCTCGCCTAGCTTATTGGCAGACGAGAAATTTTCAGTGGCATCTGCTACTCTAGAAAAACTAAACGATGTGAAGGATGGACCCCTCTCACCAGCTCCATCAAGATTTCTTCTAATGGATGCCAACAAGATTTGCTCTTGATACAGTTTTCTCCTTTCTGATTGGTCACAATAAAAACAGACCAATTTAATCATTTGCAAATGAATACAGTAAGTCAAAAAATATTTTTAATGATCAGAGATACCTGTGTCTTTTCTCCTCCACCGGTAACACATGTGGGTCATGCAAAGAATCAATCCAAGAACAGTCGCAGTTGCAGCCACCCATATCCAACTCCTTTTTCATCTGTTTTGATGGCAAAAACATATTGAATGCTAAATTAAGTATCTTTAAAGTATCAATCAATGGCAGCATTTGCTTTACTGGAAATTTGAAGGAGCAGAGACGCGAGATAAAGATCAGCAGCTGCTCCATTCACTTTCTTCAAATCTTTGAGATTTCCGCTACCAGAGTTGACACATATTGGTGAATGCGTATGCTGTACAATTGCAGTTACTCAAGCATGAGGATTGACAATCTGCAGCACTGCTAACATTCAAATATTGCGGATCAGCAGGAGGTTTTACATCAATCCAAAGAAACCGATCCTTTATGGTGTTAGGCATCGTGAGATAGCCATTTTTGTCCCCTGTCCTACTGCACTGTAAACTAGATTTTTCTCACAGACAACCAGGTTTAGTAACACTAATGTTCCAATCTGCCAGTGCCTCCAATGCCGGTGCGAAGCCCCTCAAACAACTCACACTGACCGTCAGGACACTTTCCTCGTCACAGACACCATTATCCCCCACACAGATTATAAACATCACACTGGGGTCTTGGCTGAGACCATAAGATCAACCATTCTTAGTGCTGCTTCCGACCATAGCTGCAGTTGAATTCGGCCTGGAAAAATTCATGGCATACCTGGGAATGATGATGTGTTCTTGGTTGAGTAAGTAAGGTAGTCATCCTCAGGACTTAAGACATGCATGTACTCAGGACGAATTAAGACTCGAACTATCTCTGGTCTCAGGCTGAATATTTGCCCGTTCCAAGGTCCGCTGTCCCAATAAATTGTGTTCTTTGCCAGATGTGCATCTGCTGATGACCGCTACATATTTGGGTTTACTCCAAAGAGAAAATCTCCGGTGGCTGGGTCGCTGGAGTTTCTCCATGAAGTAAGGAGTCGATTTTGCCCATGCGGACTAGACCCATCTTCATCCCAGGGAGGAAAACTGTCAGTAGGATAGTCGAAACTCTCATAAAGAATTTGAGATGAGTTATTTGCATCCATAAGAACAAGATTGCCATTGTCCAAGAGCTTGGCTGAGGTACTTTCAGTACTACTAAAACCATATGTGAAAAACAAAAATGAGCTTCCTCTTGCATCCACAATCCTTAAATTTCCATAGCTGTCAAATGAGATAACGCCACTGGCATCTGCCACTGGTCTATCTCGGTTGCCAACCCAAACCACAGTATGTACCGAGATGTTGTGGTACCCATATCCCCACATAGCGGTTTGTGCTGCCCTGGGGACTGAAGAAACCCAACTCGAAGCTCTGGTTAGCTGACACTCAGTGATTGCCCGTCCCTCAGGGTCTGGTTTGGTCAGCAGAGTGTCGCTTACTACCGCATCTGAAGATGGTGTTAGATTCGCTACTAATGACTAGGAACAGGATGGCAGAGAAGAAGCAGCAGCCTGCTGTTGTTCATGATTGCTGGGGATGAGCTTTGCATTTGTTATGAGACCAACAAATGATTTTGTTCCAAATCATTCCTAACAAAGCCGATTATTTGACTTGGAGGTCAAACCATATAAGTCTTCTGACCATCAAAAATTTCCTTGTTGAATCTTCAACACGTTTTTGTCTTGAAACTAAACAGAAGCCATTGAAGTTAAACTAATTTTTCTCTTGCACTTTTTCAATAAAAGTTATCCTGGTTCTTACCCAGAGAACACTTCAAAAATTAACACAAACTCTTCAAACCAAAGAATGGAAAAATATGCACGAGGACCTTGATTATGGTTACAGTGATCATTGCAACCACCATGAATCGCCATGAAACATGAATTTTGGGTATCCGCTCTCTTTGACTCTCTTTTAATTTACACATACAATTCATTGACAAAATCTCACAGCAAGAGAAGATCTAACACATCTAAGTTATATACATATCAGCTTGAGCATCTACCTTGCTGAAAATATTGAAATAGTCAAATCATTTACAGAAAAATGGCCCTGTTTCAATAGGGACCTCTCTCTGAAACAAAAGTTGGTTGCTTGGGTGTTTGAAGAATTGCACCCTCCGCTCTCCTAACATCAGCACAACCGCAGACATGTCCGGTCTGTCATTGACACGATCCTGAACACATAGCAAACCAATGTGCACGCATCTTGACACCTGTTGGGCAGAGCAAGTTTTTTGCATATTCTCATCAATCAACTCCATTACTCTGTCTTCATTCCATATGTGGCCATACCTGAAAAATAATCAATTAATGCTATTAGATGCTTGAAATTTTGCATTAACATGGTACTGGTACTGCCTTGATGATTCATATGATAACTCACGTATCCAATGATATTCGGAGAGTCCTCCAAATGGTAAAAGCTGTTGTTCCTCCTGCCTGTTATAATCTCCAACATCAATACCCCAAAGCTATAAACATCAGACTTCACTGAGAAAAGACCTTCCATTGCATACTCTGGAGACATGTATCCACTGTATTGCATCATTAGACAATGCATATTTAGTAATGTATGGTTAATCTGCATAAGAAGAACAATTAATATTTACTTACTATAGTTCCAACCAGCCTGTTTGTGTTTGCCCTCATTCTGATCACCACCAAAAATTCTAGCCATTCCCAAAGTCTCGAGATTTTGGGGTTCATCTCTTCATCCAATAAGATGTTGCTAGCTTTAAGATCACGATGAACTATGCGAAGTCTCGAGTCACGGTGAAGATAAAGAAGTCCTCGAGCAATTCCTTTGATGATTTCAAAACCGCTTTACTCCAACCTAACATCTCTTTCTTCCTTGGATCTGCAGTCATTTATCATCATTTGTCACTGAGACATGCTACAAATTAGATGTACATATATCTGAATTTAATGGAACTTTGACATACCGAAGAGGAAAAGCATCCAAACTTTTTGTTGGGCATGAACTCATAAATAAGCATCTTTTTCTTCTCCTTGAATGCAACAACCAAGTAATCTAACTAGATTTCTATGTTGCAGTTTAGCAATCAGTAAAACTTCATTCTTGAACTGCTCCAGGCCTTGCCCAGAACTCTTGGATAATCTCTTGATAGCCACTTTTTCTCCTCCAGGCAGCACTCCCTCAGTATACAGGGCATTGATTAAGATTCTTATTTACCATTTACAGTCAGTAAAACTAAAGCTTTGTTCTCATAATTTATTATTACCTTGTAAACAATGCCAAACCCTCCTTCTCCGAGAGTTTATTTGATTCATCAAAAGTTATCAGTAACAGAAGCTATAAAATCAACAGTATATACTGGTAGTTGAACACCTTCTCCCTCTTGTCCTTCTTCTTGTTGCTCAAGCACTCCTGAGAATCCTGATCTGGCATCTGTGCTAAGCTGCAAACTGGAAGATATGTTTTTCTTGCCTTCCATCTTTCTTCCACCATTCTGTTCATGACCAATTACCATGGCAAACGTGGTTGTGTTTAAATAATCCATTCACAACAAATGAACATGTAGGCATGCATATAACTTTACTCTTTTGATCTTTGTATTGAACTCCACCTCCACCACATGGATATGACAAGTAGCAAAAATGGCCACCCCAATAACTGATACCACTACAATTGTTATCCATATCTTGTCTGCTCCCATCTGCACACAAGTGGCTGACATAATTAATTAGAATGAAGAAAAATCTAAACTAAACATTGCTAAAAAGTGCCCATTGTTCAAAAACTATCAAAGGCATATCACATCACTAGTCCATTAACCATTAACGTGTGATTTTAAGTTATTGCCTATTCAAATTTTGGTTGCTATGATGCACTGAATCTGTTCTAGCTTTTAGTGCTTTCCAGGTAAAATGGATAGAGCTCCACTTTCTCTTTGCTAGGCAGGGCTCCATCTTCAATTCAAATTCTATTTTTATATCCTCATAAAAGAAGCTATAAATTAAAAAGGGAAAAATATCTCTTGTACAATAAATAAATAAATAATCTAGTAATTGTTTTGATTTGGTAAGCAATTGGCATCAGCCAACTTGGTGGCTGGATCAATTTAATATGGTCTTCAGAAAAGGCCAATCTACAGGTCCTACCTAGCGCAGGGCCAAAACGAGAGTTGTCTTAATAAACTTTACAAAACAAGTAATGGAATATATTTTACAACCTGTTTTGATAGTTTGGCCGGCATAGTTGATGAAAATGATGATAATTTAATATTATGTGATGTCTTGCATTGATGCTTCAAAAGCTTGAAATTGAAGAATATGTTAGTGTTAGTTGGCTGTTCTTAGCTAGTGACCACACCACAATAGTTTGGTGGAATCACAGTCAAACAGTGTTTATTCAAGCCTAATTAAAAAGACAAGCTTGGACAGCCATAAGCTCATAGGACAACCACTACTTTTTCATAATTAATGAAAGCTTTCATCTTTAGAAAGTTGAGTGAAAAAAATATGGAAAAAATCTCTTACCAAGATCAAGACCACCAACTTTGATGAACAGGTTCTGGCCACATCTGAGAACTGGTAGATGTCAATGAGATCTCTGCTCCAAACCAAGCAAACCAATGGATGCTAACATATGCATAAAGCCTTGCAAGAACAATTACTCATACAGTAACTCTCACATCCATCAGTGTTAACCCATTCAGAGAGTCAGGCAGCTTCAATCTTTCAATCTGAACAAAACCATCAGTCTTCCCTTTTGATTCACTGTTGTTATTACTACTAGTACTGCTGCTGTTCAGCAATATCTCACACTCCAACTGAGTTGTTCTCACACAACCTGCTGACCAGTTACCATTATTCCATTCACTGGGGAACTTTGGTTGAAAGCCTTGCAAGCAACTACATGCAGGGAGAAGAAGAATCTCAAACTAAGCTGCACATACCATTGATCCCACAGTGCCCATAAATCTCACACTCGTTCACAGGTTGTACCCACACAGAGCTCCACTGTTTTAGTCTGTGGCACTAGAATTGAGGTGTTCTCCACTCCATCATACTGCAAGGCAAACCTCAGAAGAGGCTGTTAGCCGGTGCAAAGGTGAAGTACATCATCCCTTCTTGCTGATCATTTGTGAGAGAGAATCCATAAATATTGAGAGCCCCTCATCTTAGTACCAATAAATGTCCCCCATCCCATTGGCCGGATCTCCACCTCGGCAAATTCCCCTTCCCAGATGAAGATCTGAGCTGAACCTGAGGATCCATGCCAAGAGAATAGTTCCCTTTACTTGGACTCAGTAAGACTCTTCCATGAAGTGAACAGCTGGTTATCCCCAGTTTTTATATTCAAAACTAAAGCTTCATTCCCGGTAAAAATGTATCAGAAGGATGATCAAAACTCTGCCATAACATTGTTTTATCGTCAGTTGTCTCCAAGATAAGGTTGCCATAATCATTGAGCTTCGCTGTGGAACTGTTTGATGATGTGAAGATGTTAGTGGACCATATGATGGCACCACTTCCATTGATAACCTGAAGGTTTCCGTTTGTAGGCCATGATGAGAATTCCGGTGGTGTTTGTCACCGGATTATCACGGTTGACAGACCCCAAGACAACAGTTTGAACGGATAGTTATAATACCATATGCCGACGTATCTGGTGAAAAGGATTGCCAGAACTAAAAGAAACCGAGCTCAAAAGACTTGGCCGGAAGAGATGAGAGTCTGGCCGTCTTTGAGGGATTGGCCTATGAATAGAGAGTCCATGGCTGAAGTGCAATGGAGGATGAAGAGGAGAGAAAAGAGGAATAGTTGTAGTAGCAGAGGGACATGTTGAAGGACTAGCTAGGACTGAGTGGTGGTGAGATTGTTGGAAAGAAAAGAGTACTGGAAGAGGATTGTGATCATGGTGCATGGGGGTTGGGATGAGGATAGGTGGGTATTTGAGGATCTCGAAGATGGGAGAATAGAAGAAGCAATGGAGTTGGTATTTGGTAAGAGGGCGTGCTGGTATTCTGGTCCAGGCTACCAAAAAACAAAAACGAGGAAAGAAGCAAAATGACACGTGAGGGGCTGACTGATTAAGATCTAAACTGGATGGCCACCTTTGACTACCAAAGTTAGATATGCAGTTATGATGCAGTTGATATATATGAGTTTCTATTTTATTTTGTTTTTCCTTGTGGTTGAGACAACATGTGTGTAAAGAATTTATATATACATATATAGAAAACATCAACTAAAGGATGTTCTGTAAAAATCTATTAATTAATGCTGCAAATTACTCTATTCAATAAAATTGTGGATTTACCTACATTTGTCCAAAAATTTAGAATTCATTAATTAATTTTTATAAATGAAGCCATAAATTGTTTAGTAAAACTAAAAGAGCATTACAACAAAGAGATAGATGTATCAACTAGTAGATATATATTAATAACAACAGGACATTTCATAAGCTCCACAAAAGTAGATTTGGAAGGATTACCGGATGAGGAAAGATTAAAGTATTGAGATACATCTGAATTCCAAATTGATTTGGCTCTATATATTGATTACTATTTAAGCTGGAAAGCCACAAACTTTCATTCTTTGTTGCTTTTGTGTTTAGAAAGAATTCAAGAGTGGTGTGTAAGTACGTCAAATAAAAAGTCCATCGTAGCTACTTAATTGTTTGATTAGCTAACCACACCCGGCCCTGAGTAAGAAATGTCATGTCATGTCCGTCATCGTGTAATATAGCGCCATTCACTTCAGTTTGGGCCTTTTCTATAGCATGCGTTGATTGATTCTCATGCATCGTCTTCTTCCTGTCTTCGCCAAAACTAATGAAAAGATGTGGAGAACTTCACCATCACTGTTTAAATATACTGTTTATCTACTGTTTATATGATAATAAATTCTAATTACCCTATTACATGTTATTTTGCTTTATATAATAAATTTTAGAATCATTAAACTATCATAAATAAATTATTACATCATTGTACTTGTCTTTATTTTTTGAATAATTAGCATTTATGATTATTTTTAGAAAATAAAAAATAATATGTTATAATATGTTATTATATGATAGTTAGCTTTTTATTTAATATTAATTATTAGTTATTAATAAATTTTAGGGGTTAATAGTAACTAATGCATGACCCTTTATTTGTCCTTCCACAATTTTTGTGAGGTCACACTAATCGTTTTTGTAAAATTAATCATGAAGTATTAAAAATTATATATTTATTTGTTTTATCATAAAACATCTTTATATATGAATAGGAGTGTTCACTTTCTTAAGTTCCAGTCCTGCATTTGTCATTATATTTATATTATTTAATGAAGTTTTGAATTTATCAAATTTTCCATTAAACCAAATAATTACTAGATTATATATAATCTGGACTTGCTTGGAATTTTGGCGTAATGCAGAGATATCTATTTTTACCCGTGAGATATTTATATTAGTACCAAAGTAGTCAAGGGCTGTTGATTAATTTTCTTTTATCTGTTTTTGACCATGATACATATTCAAAAAGAGATTTTATACTGCATCTTGGATCTTCATTATTAAACACTATATCTATATTCGTTCGACTAGCTCAAAAGGAACGAAAATAATTAATATAAATATATTTATATTTGCGTAGAGAATAAAAATTAATAACTTAAATCAGCAATGCTTATTGTTAAACTATTAAAATTTTAGAAGTATATATAATAATATCATGTGTAACTTGTGGGATTATACATAGAAAATCCTCATGATTATAGAAGTAGATAAAACAGTAAATAACTAAGAAATTTTAATCATATATGAAAGGAAAAATAAATTTTCCAAAATCATAAAATATTATTTTTAAAGTCGTAAAGCTCAGTTGTTACATTGTGGACTAGGTATTATATAAAATAAAATATTTTAATAACAACTACTCATCTAACAGAGTCGATATGTCCGAGTGGTTGAGAGACAGACTGGAAATCTGTTGGGCTTCGCCCGCGCAGAGTTCGATCCCTGCCGTCGACGATTCCAAATTTGTCTGGGTTCCTCTCTCCTCCACAAATAATTAAATAAAAATTCATTTTAGTCAGGATATAATTTATATCTTGAAGAAGGATGTGAATCATGTGATGGCAAAGTGAGCAGAGAAATGAAACCCAATCAAGATGTGATCAATTGTGTTCTGGTTATCAATAGATTCTTTTAAAAATCTACAGCCTCCTTTCTCTTATCAAATCTGGTAGTACTGGAACCATTAACTTTGTTAATGGGTTTCTCTTAATAATATTATCCAACCATTAACTCTATAGTGGGCTGACTTTTATAAATATTATCCAACCATAATAAACAATAGCACAGCCATACCAATGAAAAGTAAAATAAATTAATAAATAAAATAAAGCATTACCATAAAGCACAATCCTGCAAAAATGGAAGTTTTCAATTGCAAAAATTCAAGCTGTCTTTCCAAAACACCGAATAAGATTCAGGTTTGCGTTTGCTGAGAAATCCTGAGCTTTTCTCTGAAGCCCAAGCCGAGTGCTCCTCATCAATAAACACCATTAACTCAGGATATCAATCAAATATTCCAATCCACAAACATATATTAAATTAGAATGGTGCTCTACAAGCTGTCTCTTCTTTGTTGGCTGTGGCCGAGTTCTGTAACAACAGTATCAGCTATTAATTAATTCATCTTAAAATTATAAAACTGTGTCACCTTTTCTAAAGTGTACTAGATTTTAAGGATTACCAACCACACAAGTGATTACCTGGGAAATCCTTGTATTAAGTTACTCATTAATTATGATTTAAACTTCTAATTATTATTATTATTTTGTTCACGGGATAGCCCCTCACATGCTATTACTGCAGCTTTTCATTGTACATGGGTAAATGTGTCTTTTCCGTACAATAATGTGAGATTATAGAGGGGACAAAGTTAGCAATTTGCTTTCCCTCACTTCCGATCGCTCATTATAATTATTATATATATATACCCTTTGGCAAATGGCAATTCGATTTCTGCATCAGCCGCCCAACATCCCAAGTGACTTGGTCTACTACACATTCAGGTGGTCTCTAAAGTTTTAGAGTGCGAGCACAACAGTAGAACTTTGGAATTCAGACCAGTGAGTTTTCTGTTTAACGGAGAAGTCAGTCCTTGCTACCATGAGGTTAAAAACATCGATTTTCATACAATCTTGTAGTTTTTTTTTTCTATTGTTGTTGTTTTTATTATTTTATTTTATTTTTTTATTTTGATGTGTTTCATCTTTGGTGGCTAACTCCTCTATTATTTATTTTTATTTTATTTTATTTTTTTATAGCTTTGCATATTTTTTGCCTTGTTTGTGTGTTTATTTATTTTTTATATCAAGTATTTATTTACCGTCATTTAATTTTCAATAAAACAGTAGTTCCACTATATTCAATATGTATATATATATATATGCCCATAAAATGTTTAATTTTTTTTATAACTATATATTTTATAAATTAATTTTATTAATAAAAAAATGATATATTTTTTTATGCGTCACTACTCGTGAAATCTGTGGAATTTGTTTTATTTCCTTACCTAATTATGATTTTATATGACCAAAACCCAAAAAAATTAATATCGACATTAAATAATCAAATCAAAATAAATAAATAAACACCAAATTTATCTTATATTTTAATCAATAGTCTTATGTTGAAATAAATTAAAAATATCAGATTTTTAGAAGAAAAAAAGAAAATAACAGGATATACATAGAACAAAGGAGCAAAAAAGGGTGGTGGCTTGCTGTGCGGTTCTCGTCTCTCTCTCTCTCTCTCTGCCCTATAAATACCTCCCTAATTCTCCACCGCTCCCTTTGTCCTCGGATAAAATTTTCCATAAAAAAGATCTCACCTTTGTCACCCTTTCTCCTCCTCACGTTCATCTCGTTTAGTTCTTTTTCTCTTTGAAGGCTTTCTGATCCAATCTGGAGGCCAGAAGGTTCAGTCTCTTCCTCTCTCTCTTTCTCGTGTATTGAATGATTCTTTTTATTTTTCTCATGGGTTCAACTGTCTAATGCGTGGATCTACTGGCAAAAGTTGAGATTTTGAGTGTTTGAATGCTACCTGTTGATATAGAAATATCGCTCATATTGAAAAGTTTGGTTTTTTGATGCTCTAATTGCAAGGATTACCATTTGTACTTGCTTGTTTTTGGGAGAAAAGGATTGGCCTTTGGCTTGTTTCTCTAATCGGCTTGTGAAACTCTTTTAATCCAATGTGATTTGTGGAACTTAGATGCAGAATATCGGCATCATGTAAACTGCTTTGATGTGCTTTTACTTATGAACGTAGTTTATCCACTTTAGTTTAGAAAAACAAATGTTAATTCAAGGTGGAAGGAGGGATTTGATATTTGGTGAAATAGATCATGAGCAATTTCTTTGGAATTTGATGGGGTATCTAGGAAAATTTGGTAGATGGGATTGCGTACATGAAGTTACTAGTGTTTCTGCATCTCAGAACCGTTTAGAGTTTCCAGGTTTGCTGAAATTCAAATTCTTCATTAATTAATATGAAAGCTCATGTTACTTTTTATCAAATAATATGATGATGTATCTACCCACTCTGTTTGGGAGAGTGATGTCATCAATTAGTTGATTAGTTGTTGGTACATCTCTATAGCGGAGGAAAACATCATCTTTGCTACTAGTAGTTGTTAGTATGTACCTCTTTTGATGTTTTTTTTTCGGCTTGACATATGGGTTGAAATCAATGATCTCATTCATATTCACAATTTCCTCTAGGATATTGCACCTGAAGTTAAGGATGTTCACTTTACATTATTTAGACTTTAGAGTGAATTAATCTAACATGGCTTTGATGGAAAACATAAATGAGAGCTTGTTCCTGGTCAATGGATGGAATGAGTATGACATTGATTAATCCAAAAACTGTGTTGTAATGAAAATGCAATAACTGAATTCAAAAACAATGCTTTAATGGGTTCTTGAGGTTGGTACCATATGTACCTTTTTCTTAGAGAGAACTAAGCCCAAATGTACCTTTAACTCATATAATTTACAAATGCTTACGTTTGTTCTTGTCAATATCCATTTTACCACATGCCTTACTCCTTACACTTGATGGACTTGACATTCCATCCCTTTACTAAATTAGGTTTTCGATGTTTGAAACTTAACTAGTCACACCACAAGCCAATAATAAATGTTATTTTGTAATTATTTTTGACATAGTCTCTCTATTTTTGTTGCAAAATATGTATAAGATAAGCAGCTGTGGTGATGTGTACCTTCAGAATTTCTGCCTGCTTAATTTCTTCTTAGGATGAAGTTTTAGTGAACTACATCCGTTGCTATGAGTGACCCTAATCTTTTTGCAGGTCTGCTCTTGATCTATACTTGGTTGCTGCATCTCTCTAGTTGGTAAAAACTTTATTTCACTCTGGCCGTTGTAAAAGTGCTCATATTCTTCTCGCACCTCTGAGTGGGTGTGGGGTGACAATGACAGGGTGATTATTCTTTGCGCCTTGTGGGGATCAAAATCATCTTACATTTGGAGATTGTGCCGTGTTCTTGAGGGCCTTTCTCTTGATTACGGCCATGTTTGCAGCGTCACGAGGACTGGAGTTAGCAGTGACCCATGTATGTAACTCCTTGTCAACATGAGTTAAAGTTTAATGTGATCTCCCGAAGGATAGGAACTGAATCTAAAAACTTAGCTTGTCACAGTTGCAAAATTTCTGGTGCTTGAAGCTTTGGTTGGGGGATCAACCGGAATGGTTAAATTTTCGTGCTTTTGCTTCACCTCTCCACCACCAGAAATCAAAGGTATGTAGAAGTGCCTTGTGACAAATAGAGTCACTATCTCTATTTCTGAGAAAAACATTTCTGGTATCTTTTCAGAAAGCCACTCAACAACCTGATGGAGCAACGCATCAGTTACTCTAAAGTAATTTCTCAAGATAAAGGGCTGAAAAACTTCTACTGCCTCTGTTGATTCAAAAGCAAAGATGGAATTTAAGAACGCCTCTAGTAGCAGTGCAGAGCTAATTACAATTCCATCTTCATTTGAAAGCTGCCAGAAATCAGGAGATTTGCAAAGTGGTTCTTGTGTTGAGGGTAGCAGTAGTGAGTTTGTTCTGATGGGGGGCCTTAAGAAAAGTGTGTCTGTAGGAAATGTATTAGATAAAGAAAGAAATTTTTCTTATGATGATATCACAGAGGATGAAGCTCGAAGCCCGGAAAGGATCATGGACAGACATATTGATTCATCACGTCACACTGATTCTGCTGAATCAAACGAGCATGGAGATTTTGCTGCTGCACACAATCAGCATGAATTCCTTTTTCTCTGTGGGAGTTATGAAGCATCTTGATGGGGATATACCTGATCATTCATGTGAACACTCTGCAAACCATTCTATTGAGTCCCCACACTTGTCAGCAGATACCCCCAACTGGCCTTGTGAAATCACGTTCTCTAACAAACCTCCGGGTGATTCAGATAGCTCCACTGATGCTGCTTTGCTTCAAGAATTGACGGTACCACGTTCAAAATCTTTTGAGAATTTGAATTTGCTAAATGAATTAAATGAAGAACATTCTCCTCATCGGGCAGATTATGGCACAATGGTTGGGTGTAATGAAGTGGACATCCAAGGGGCGATGGCTCATACTTGAATGAGAAGAGCAAGTCTGAATATAAATCAGTTGCTGGTGGTGATTTTTCTAGCAACGGTAATTGTTTGGTTAGTGAACTTGGAGAAAACACAATGTATGATGCAGAGATGAGAGGCAACCTTCAGCAAGTATCATATATGCAGAATTGCGATGATCTGACCTCTGATGAATTAAAAATAAAGCGGATTGAGGAGTGGATAAGCCAAATTGAGATTCCGAGTGGTTTTTCTGTTGAAGAAGTTGGGGAGAGTTCTGAAACTGCTTCTAGGAAGGACTCCCATGCTGCAGCTGGTGCATCTCCTGGAAAGCCTGATGCTAGAAATAGTGCTGGCATGGAAGTGGCTAGTGCATACATCTCATCCTTGTCTCCGGCAGCCACTTCCAGTGCAGATAACAAATCTTGGGTTGGTTTTCGGTTCCGATCCTTAGTTCATTTGCTGGTTTAAAGGTGCTAAATTTATCTGGAAATGCGATAGGTATTGTGCAACTTATTTCTGAAATGGTTTATATTGGTTGGCTGTACTATGCAATTCACCCGAATTTATGATTTGATATTTGCAACATCTTGCTCAGTCAGGATAAATGCTGGGGTTCTTCCAAAAGTCTTCAGATGCTTAATCTTTCAAAGAACAATATGGCGGTAATTGAAGGTCTCCGTGATCTAACTCGTCTTGGCATACTAGACCTGAGGTTTCAACCGAATTTCTAGAATTGGTCATGGTATGTGAGTATATCAATTAGCGTCAAACTTGATCTTTTTATATTGATCAGCATATACACATTTTTCTTGATTATAATCATATTTTTATGTTTTAAACTCCTAATGCAATAGTAAGCACATTGTTTGCCTTGAAGGTTTGGCCTCTTGTTCCTCTCTAAAGGAGCTTAATCTAGCTGGTAACAAGATCAGTGAAGTAGAAGGCCTTCACAGACTCCTCAAGCTGTACTTTCTAGACCTGCGATTCAACAAGATCTCAACATCAAAGGGACTCGGCCAATTAGCTGCTAACACATCCTTGCAAGCCATTAACTTGGAAGGCAATCCGGCTCAGAGAAATGTGGGTGATGAACAGCTGAAGAAATACCTTCTGAGTCTATTGCCCAGCTTGGTTTACTTCAACAAGCAGACCATCAGAGCAAGCTCTTCAAAAGAAGTTGCCTCTCTTCAGTTTGAACGAGAGCTGAGAACAAGCCACAAGAACACACGAAGAACCCATGGTTCTGGGCTACACAAGGGTTCAGCTGCATCTAGCTCAAGTCATGCTTTAGGCTCTCTACTGAAGCATGCTTCTTCTAAGGGCAGGCATGAGCACAGTGTCTCTGCAAGAACCAAACCTGCAAATCATCTGCGAAACATAAACACCAAACCCCTGGGCTTGCAGCCAGCTGATGTTATTAGGAGGATTCACAGTGAGGGAGGCTTTAAAGAACATTAATGATGGATGTGTGGATATTTTTCTCACCATGCATGCAACTGTCTGTGCATAATGCAAGAATGGCTTGAAGGTGTTATGTTTTTCTCATAAACAAAATCAGATGATCAGATGTGAGATGATCAAAACCAGAGTGGAGAACTATATCTATTTTAGGGCATTCAAGTATCTGACATTTTGAAGATGCTGTGGTTTTATTTGGCATGTTTAGAGGTTAAGTTTATGTAATAAACCCACACATTGTTCCTGCTGCTTATCGAGTTTTTAGTTTATGGTAGCCACAAACTTCCTGGACAGAGGAAGGTAATTTTTGATCAATCAAAGATTTCCAGAAATCCACCAAACAATCACAAAGATGGTGATTCACTTTCAGCACCAGAAAATCCACCAAACAATCACAAAAGATGGTGATTCACTTTCAGCAAACAACAGTATCATCATCAAAAGCAGAAAGGTCATGAAATAGAACCACACACATGGGAAAGCCAAATGGCAATTCTGCTAATAACATTCATCTGACAACATGGTGATATTTCACAAATCAAACAGCAGGCGCATGGTTGACAAATGACAAGTACCTGATAAAGGCCTCTCTCATCTATTTCTATGACAGTTGCATTTCAATCTGAAAGAGAAACAACATCTTGCATTAGCTACTCACATTCTAATGAAATATAAGAACACAACAGTACTGTTGAAGTCTTTTAAGACCAAGGTCAGCTACTTTTTGTTACAGAGCTGAAAGTTCATAAACCAGTTGAAACGCAAAAGCTGATCTTGTTTTCAACAAACAAGTAACAATTAATCAATGAAATAATTTGCTGAGTAGAAAATGTGAACAAAATCATTCAAATTTCCAATACCTAAATCAAGGGGACCATGCCACAGCCCCTCATCCGAATCAAGCATCTGCCAAAATTTTAGAAATTTAAGAACTTGAGAAGATATAATTTAGCATTTCTTTTCAGAGATTAAAAGGCAACATGTTATCACTGAGAAAGACTAAAATTTTTAGGTCAAAGGAAAGCTCATCCTACCTTTAGGATCATCAGAGGCATCTACAAACTCCTGCGTTTCCTCTGGCAAGCTCTCCACCAATCCATCTCACTATCCACAGCTCCTACGCATGCCCCATCATCGGGATACCGAACCACGACCACAGGGCAAACACAATGATGCACGCAGTAATCACTAACACTCCCAAGCCTCGCCTTGCTGCTGCTCCCTCGACGCCCCAAAACCCTCTACTCCCCATAATCACCGCGCAAAGTCCCAATCTCTCCACCTCCAAGCAAAGCCTCTCCTTCATGTCATGATCCTTCACGATGTGAATCTTGAACGGGATCTGCGCCTCCACCAGCAGCTGCGCCAGGGTCCTGCGCCTTGGTCGTCGTGAACGCATCAAATTCGTCCTCCAACTTCCGCTGCGATTCCTCCGACGAGTCACCGTCAGCAGCAACGGCGTTGAAGGAGACATCCACCGCGCCCCAATCAGCACCATAGAGAACACTGGTGGGGCGGACGTGGAGAAGGATCACAGTGTCACCAGGGGCGAAGGTAGTGCTGGACGGCCCAGCGGACCGCATAGGCGCTCTCGTCGCTGAGATCAACAGCGATCCCGATCCGGCGATGTGATCCTGTGGAGGGCTTGACGGCACCCCACCAGTTGAGGGAAGAGGAACCGCGGTGATGAAGGCTGGACCGTGGCCGCCGTCGCTGCCGATGCCGCCGACGGCGAGTGCTGATTCGCCATATCTTGGAGATTGGATTAGGGTTTCTGAAAAAATTTCTCTTCTTTTCTTTTCCCGGTTGAATTTTGGAAGTTCTTTACCGACTTAAAAGAGACGGAGAAGGAAGGCATATACCTCTGGGTTTAGAAGCTTCTAGGAAACGCATGGTTACTGCGGTATCATAATCCCCGGTATACCATCAATAAAACTTAGTCTGGCATCACGTGGAAGCCGCTTATTGGTGAAGAGCACAGATAGGCAGCGAATGGGAATTGGCCACGTACTGTTATGAGGTTAACCGCAGAGAGTGAGGGACAACACCATGATATACGTTACTGGTAAACGTGGCACTATATTTTTCAATTGGACAACAGTTAAACAATTCTTTGCCAAAATGATCTATGAACAATATATATATAGATCTGATCAGCTGTGTGGTTGTTTGCAGGAAACAATCTTCAAATGTCACTTTTTCACCTTGAATATGCTCTGCGTCGAGGAAGGCGACCAACTTCTGATAGAAATCAACATCAAAGAGTATGTTCTTTTTCTGGCTTTGTGTTCACTTTTTAACTATTATGCTCTTCAAATATACCCTCTCTTTAGTTAGTGAGTGTCCTTTTCTCTCTGCTTTGTTATAGATTTTTACAAAGTATTTAGTTAGGTTGATGTTTTGTTTGTTTTAAAAAAACAAATGAGATAAACAACATACATCCCCTATTTTTCATCAAATACATCCCTCTAAATGCTCCAAAGATCAGTGCTTGTGGAGGGGGAAGAGCGTCTGGCAAAGATGGAAATAAAGTGATGCCAAGTTTGATGAGCATATGAAAATTTGAAGAACAAATGGTTGACTGATTTTAAGTCCGATTTGCATACACGCAAGTATGGCTGCATTTTATCAATGTGCATGACTAGGATTTTATTTTTCTTTTGATTAAAGTGCTTTGTTAATATAAAAGTATGAAATTCATCATTATAGAGTCCGTTATCACACTCTATATAGCTGCATTCTGTCAAGATGTGTGCCCCGTTATTAGGAATGGGTTCTACTTCCTTCTTGAGAAATTGTTGGTCAATTGTTATTCCCATTAATAATCACCTCTTGACCTTTGTCATCCTTCCCGGAATTTTTGTCAATCATTTTCCTTTAATGTCTCTCTATTTGGGAAGCTCTTTGATCCTCACCCATCTTTAACTTAATATGGTCATCTTAGCCATAGTATTCTTTTGTTTTGAGAACTTTTTAACCTTGGAGCTTAACAACTAACAAAAAGTTTCTTAGTTAAAATCTTTTTATTGCTGTCTTAATGATGATGATTTGTGTTTGATAATATTTTTGATAAAAGAGTTTGAAGTTTGTTGAACAGAAGATAATCACATTTGCTGAGAAGGAAGCGTCGAATAAACTGTGTGTACATGTGTTGATGTCAGTTGCATTCTATAATGCTGATTCTATGTTCCGAAGAACATCTAGAATAAACTTAGCATGCCTTCTTGATTTTAATGTGATTATTATTTTATAATGCTGATGATCTGTCTGTAAACTTTGATGGTATTCCTGCCTTTAGTGTGGAGAGGGATGCAATTTCATTCTACATATCATTCTGAACCTTTCTGTCTGATGCTAATATTTCCCACTATCATTTAATGTGGATAGAGATGGGATCTCCGCAAATTGGATGCCCCATTTTGGAAGTCGACTTCAAGATCAAAGGCATTCAAAACCTATTATTGCTTCATTTGGATAAAGATAAATCGTTCCATAGCACTAGTGCAATGTATTGAATCACCTTTTCTTTATATAATAGAAGTGGATAATTTACATTTATTAAGCAACATAGCAAGAGTACATAGCATAAAGATGGAAGCAAGGGATAGATCATCCTGGAGAAATACAAAACATGGACAGAGGTACACAGAATTTAATCCTTAATTATCTTACATGCAGATGCATTCACTTGTAGCGAAGGAGTAGCCATGATACAACTATACAAAAGTCTTACTCAAACCTTAACTGGGGTAAATGACTTATATATCATCGGCTGAGAAACATTGTTAAGTTTCCATTGAAGTGTCTGCGACATGTGATCCCATTTGGTAAATGATGGAACCCTGATCCTCTGTTAATTGCAGGAGTAGTGAAGGAACTGGAGCCAGGTTCACCTCCACAACCCCTCGAGCATTAGGACAACGACTCCCATTGATGGTCTTTCTGCTTCATTTTTCCTGAATACACCAGCAAGCCACCTTGCAAACTCTGCTCAGCTCCTCCATATTTCTGTCTTGTGTAAAAATTCTCATCTAACAAGCTAAGAACATCACCTTCGTTGAGTTTCCTTGCCGCCCAGACCGGAAAATAATTGTTGTTTGTGCTTTGAGATTGGTCTGTGTTTCTTCTGCCTGAAACCACTTCGAAGAGCATCATACCGAAGCTGTAAACATCAGCTTTCGGTGTGATTGGTTGGCCTAAAATCCATTCTGGTGCAAGATAACCAACAGTTCCCCTCATGGATGTTAATACCCGACTGAAGTCCCTGTGGATGAGCTTTGCCATGCCGAAGTCGGAAACTTTTGGACAAAAGTCAGAATCTAAAAGAATGTTTTCTGGCTTTACATCACAATGTATAATGTAGTCCCTGCATTTTTCATGCAGGTATTCTAATCCTTTAGCAACTCCGACAATTATTTGGTATCTCGTCTTCCAGTCTAGTCCAATACCTTTCCTGTTGAAAAGATGACGATCCAAAGAACCATTTGGCATGTATTCATAAACCAGCAATCTTTTTGTGCCTTCACAGCAGAATCCGAGGAGACGAATCAGATTAATGTGTTGGATCCTGCCCAGTGTGATAACTTCATTCTGAAAAGTCTTGGTCTTGTCTGGTAATGCTATTGAGTTGTTTCACAGCTATATCAGTCAAACTGGGTAAGGTGCCTCTGAAAACAGAGCCGAATCCTCCTTGGCCAAGCTTGTTGGAGAAGTTCTTGGTCATGTGCCGGAGATCTGAATACTTGAATTTTACACAGGTGCCTCAATTGGTTCTTTTTGTTTTTGTGCTGCCTTCTTCTGATAAACATCCATCTAAAAACCATCGCTGTGATGCCGAAGACTACTGCTATGCCTGAGCATAAGCCTACGATAATGATTAGTACAATATTTTTCTTTCATTTCCTTTACTGGGCAGATCGGAAGCTGTGAGGCGGATGTAAAATGATATGACCTGACTCCTACTCTGTTCAATGTTTCGGAGATCCACACTCCATATTAAGCATCCGCTGCCATGAAAGAGTAGGCTGTGCAGTAACAACTTTTTGAGGCATGCTTGTTTGCATTCTTCAGCAGTGAGACCTGTCAGTGGTTGTGATCCTGGTGGTAATCTTGTGATATACATCTCTAGAAAGCCTTCCGTTTCTGCGACAGTGGAGTTATCATTACTGCATGGCAGGTTTGTTTTCCTTGTGCATCCGGGTTCCAATCATTCAAGTCCCACTCCCTTGCTGATACTGGTTTTAAAGCCAGGGGCATGAACACAAGGTTTTGCTATTGAGGTCACAGATGCCAAAGGCACCACGAAACAGAGTAGACATCACATGCAGCTGGTTGAGACCAGACCACCATCCACGCTTGAGTTTCAATTGTCCACAGCCATTGTTTATTCTGTCCAGACGTATCCATCATGTTTCGTATGTAAACATCTTTGAAAGATGTAGCCTGTGTGATCACCCTCTTCTCATGGTCATCAGTAAAATTGGTGATGTAGTCAGGATCCCTATTCATTCCAGGGGTTTCACTGAAGCTGTAGCCGTTCCACACTCCGCTTCTCCAATATACCTCAGTTCCATTCCACATTAGCAGGAACTGGTTCAGACCACTGGGGTCAATGGTGTCTATGAATGGTCCAGGGCTGGATCCTCCTGAGTTCTTCAAGGAGTGAGGCTCTGGTACTCGCCAGTAATCTTGTTCATTCCAAGCCATCCTCCAGGCACCCAGGTGTCAGTAGGGTGATCAAAACTTTGCCATATTATGCTGGATGAATTCAAGCTATCTCTCAGTATAAGGTTACCAGTGTCAAGAATCACTGCCTCGGTGGAATTTGCTTGATGCAATACTGATTTGGATGACCATGCAATGGCCTTTTTATGGTCAAGAAGAGAAACCAGGTTACCGTTTTCAGTGATCTTTTAGTTCGGAAGAAGCAGCGTTGGAGATGGGAACTTCTCTATTTTGCACCCAGATGACTGTTTGTGGTGAAACCTTTTTATACCAGATACCAATGTAGAAGTTTTTAGAATTACCTGGTGAGAAGAATCCGAGTTCAAAGTGGCCTTCTTTGGACACAATAGTCTAGTTTCCATTGAGACTTTGACTCCACGAAATGGTATCACCTCCGGAACAATGCTGGACAATGAGGATTGCAAACAGAACCAAGAGAAACAACAATGAACATGAGAAACAAGGCACTGCCGAAACATTTTCTGCAGCCATACAGAATGAACCAATGAACTGTCATCCAGGGGCACCAGGATTATTTAAGTGTCAGAAACATTATCTTCTACTTCTTATCCATGTCTGAAAAGAGTCACACTTCTGACCATGAAAATGTTACAAAAGGTATCAACACCAGGTCATGCTGCCCTCACCATTGGAGGATCAGCAATTTATATGATAGTTCAATGTGTTCACCAGCACCTAACCTGGGGATCACGGTGTCATTTGAATATATATCTTCTAACCGCTCGAAGCCAGTGAATCCGTGCTGAATGCGGCAATTAAAAGAAAAGTGGGGATATGAACAAGTCAGTGATATCTAGTGAATTTGCATTGACTTTTGAGAGTGTGGACAGATAATGATTCCTCAGATGTTAGTCTAACAGTGGATTATTGGATAGTTAATTTGGATTCTAATGAGGAATGCTTGGTAGGTTATAGTTCAAATCTGCTAACTACTTGCTCTACCACTGAGCTCCATTTTAAGATTCACATGCCATCCTCAAAACATCTGTAGCCCCTGTTGTTAGATGACACATGATAAAATCAGTCTATACATTTCATTAGTAATCACAGATCTGGAATGGATGCCAATCGCCTAGTCCTCTAAATGCAAAGAAAGCTAAAGGTTAAACCAAGTTTCCAGACTATGAAGATTGAAGGTAACAACTAATTTCAGTTTTTCCTAAATTTCGTGGTTTCTCTGACCTGCTTCAAACAACTTCATATCGTTCGTGCTATCATGATTTGATGTTGTTGTAATTTTTATTGATGACTAATTCAGTAGGAATTGTTAAAAGAGGAAGATCGACCCGAAATTTTTAGAAAAGATTGAACTATAGCGTCAGGGTGAATCTGACAATAAATTCACAGACTAAGCGCAAGTAGTGCTTCATGTTAACTAGTGACAATTTGCTTGCTTAAAAATTCCATGACTGGATGTATGGTTTTAACAATCATTGCATCCTATTGATCTTGAGATTATAAATTGCAATGTTGCATGCACTAACTTTGAAAAAGGTGGATGAACCACATTCATTAAAAAGTAAACCATGCACTAACTTTTTTCAGTCAACATTTGATGAGATTAATATTGATATTTGAATTTTGATGAATTGTTTCAGCGCCTTATTCTTGTTTATTTCTTATAGAAAAGAACACGGAAAATGGCTTGCTAAAATCTAGATCCAAGTACATCACTGTATGCCTGCAAAGCAGAAATTTCAACCAATAGATGAATGAGTTCTCATCCAGAGAGAGTATGAGAACCCTGACCTTCTATGAGTTGCACAAGGAAAGAGGAATTGGAGCTAGTTCACCTCCATGACTCCCTCAAGCATTAGCACAACCACTCCCATTGACGGTCTATGTGCCTCATTTTCCTGAATACACCAACAAGCCACCTTGCAGGCTCTGGTTAGCTCCTCCATGTCTGCATCATGTGCTAAATTCTCATCTAACAAGCTAAAGGGTGTTACCTTCAGTGAGTTTGTGCTGCCCAGACTGGAAAAATACTTGTTGTTTGTACTCCGAGATTGATCACTGTTTCGCCTGCCCTGATATCACTTCGAAAAGCATCATACCATAGCTGTAGACGTCAGCTTTTGGCGTGATTGGTTGGCCTGAAATCCATTCTGGTGCTAAATAGCCAAAGGTCCCCTTCATGCTCGTTAACACTTTACTAAAATTCCTATGGATGAGCTTTGCCATGCCAAAGTCAGACACCTTTGGACAAAAATCAGAATCCAAAAGTATATTTTCTGGCTTTACATCACAATGTATAATGCAGTCCCTACATTTCTCATGCAGGTACTCTAATCCTTTAGCAACCCCGATAATTATCTGGTATCTGGTTCTCCAATCTAGGACAACATCATTCCTGTTAAAAAGATGATGATCAAGAGATCCATTCGGCATGTAATCATAAACCAGCAACCTTTTTGTGCCCTCGCAGCAGAATCCTAGGAGACGAATCAAATTAATATGCTGAATTCTGCCCAGCGTGATAACTTCAGTCTGAAAATCCTTCTCCTGTCGCACAATGCTTCTGAGTTGTTTCACAGCTATTGCAGTCATATTGGGCAGTGCACCTTTGAAAACAGAGCCAAATCCTCCTTGGCCAAGCATCTCCGAGAAGTTCTTGGTCATCCGGCGAAGATCAGAGTATTTGAACTGGACAAGGACGCCTTCAATTGACACCATTCCTCTATCTTGCCTTTTTCTCAGGAACATCCAGAGAAACAAAGCCATTGTGATACATAAGGCTGCTGCTAACCCTGAGCACAAGCCTATAATGAGCACTCTGGTGCTTTTCTTTTTTGCCCGTACTTGGGATATCAGAAACTGCGAGGCGGATATAAAGACTTCCCTGCGTTACTGTTTTTTTCTGAAGATTTCTAACATCTCCATTCCATATCAAACATTGATGGTCATAGTAGTAGGCAGTGCAAGAGCAACTTGTCGGGCATGCTGCTCTACATTCTTCAGCGCTGCTAACTTCCAGTGGTTGTGATCCTGTGGGTATGAATGACATCGGCAGAAACCCTTCTTTGCCTCTATTTGAAGAATTATTGTTTTTTACTGCATGGCCACCTGGTCTTCCTTTGGCACCCAGAACTCCAGTCATTCAGGTTCCATTCTGTAAAAGACACTGGCTCAAAACCTTGGGGGCAAGAGCAAAATGTTTTGCTGTTGCTGTCGCAGAGGCCAAAAGTGCCACAAACGGAGTAAATGTCGCATGGATCTGCTGGTTGAGACCCTACCACTGCCCACTTTTGGCTGTCATTTGTCCACAGCCACTGTTTGGCTTGCCCAGACGAATCCAGCATACCTCGTGTGTATGCATCTTTCATATTGAAAGTCAGTGTGCATTGCTTCCTCTCATTGTTATCAGTGAAATTACTCACAAAATAAGGACTTTGATCCATGCCTGGTATTCCACTGTAGGCGTGACCGTTCCACACGCCGCTGCTCCAGTATGTCTCAATCCCATTCCACTGTAATAGAAACTGGTTTAGACCACTGGGGTCTATAGTGTAAATGAATGGTCCGGGAGATGGATCCTCAAAGTTCTTCCAAGATATCAGGCTCTGGTACTCACCAGTGATCTTGTTCATGCCAACCCCTCCTCCAGGTACCCAAGTGTCAGTTGGATGATCAAAACTTTGCCAAATTATGGCAGACGAGTTTGATTTGTTTCTCAGAACAAGGTTGCCAGTGTCAAGAATCACGGCAACAGTAGAATTTGCTGGATAAGATGTTGACTTGGTTGACCACACAAGTCTGCTGCTGCTGCTGCTGCTGCTGCTGAGAGCGAGGTTGCCATTTTCGGTCATCTTCAGCTCCGCAGACGAAGTGTTAGAGATCGGAACCTCTCTATTTGCTACCCAGATGACTGTTTGTGGTGAAACCTTTTTGTACCAGATGCCAATGTAATATTTTTAGAATTACCTGGTGAGAAGAATCCCAGTTCAAAATGACCTTCCTTGGACACCAAAGTCTGGTCTCCCGTTAGAGATTGACACCATGAAAGAGTGTCGCCTCCCAAAGAATGCTGGATATTTGGACTCCTAAGTAGAACAAAGATGATGGACAATGGTATGTAGAAGCTTGTTTTCTCAGCAGACATTTCTGCAGGTATATGCAAGGAACTTATCAGGAGCATGAGGAATTATTCCGTGAATATTTTCAAAGTGGCTGGCTTTGAGGGTGTGACTTGGTAAATTAAAAATCAAGTTGCTAGTTAATCATTGAAGATCAGAATCAATTCAAACCGTCTAATGCCTTGTAAACGACATATATATAATATATTTAAAAATGGCCACAATAAGGTCGGTTGGGTGATTGAATTACTACTGTAAGGTAGACAATATTTGACATGCTACGTACTTAGAAGTTAGAAACTTAATTAGAACTAGCTAGATAGATTTCCCGTATCGAGAGATGTGCAATTGTGGTGCATGAGGTGCAAAGCATGGAACTCAAGCTGCCAAGCCTTTAGATATATTGTTCATTCTATGCCAGAAAGCTCTTTAATAGTTTAAAAAGTTACCTAAAAGGATGAAGCGTAACTGCGAAGCGTTCTCCTTTTGGGGGTAACTTCTAGCTTAAATAGAGCAAGCCACTGCAGTTCAAGAGAATTCAGACGGAGATGGAGATGGAGAAGAGAGGAATTAATTTTTCAGGTAGCGAGGATGAAATCTTGTGTCATAGGGAGAACCAATTATCTGATGCAGTCCCATTGAAGCCTTTTGTCTTTTGTGGTCCATTATTTCTATTCACGCTATTGATAGATAATGCCTTTTTACAGTGATGAAAAACGACTAGTGCGACTTCATAGCAAAAAACATAAGAAATGGGTTAAAGTGGCCCGTCCATCTTTACTTGATGTTTGCCTCTAATCTTATGAGACTGGAGAAGTGGTTGGAAATGATTCCATAGAGCATCCAGCATTGAAGGATTCAAAGTTCTAGTCTGTCTACAGCTGAATTACGTCCTTAAGGAAAAAGACAAGTTATTACAGCCCAAGAAAAGTAATAGCATTTAATTTTGTTCTCGTTGACTCATCACAGGTCATAGCGCCTCCTCCAACCCTTATTTATTTATTTATTTATTTATTTATTTTCTGAGAGGAATCTTCCTTCGAGCTAATCTATTAACCTATACTGTGGTGTAGTAATTATTTTTTTTGTTTTTTTTGTTTTTTTTGAATAAAATGGATAAACCACAAATTTATTAAAAAAAGAGCAAACTGGAAGCAACAAAAGTCTGAATGAAAATACTACAAAACATCAAACAAAGCGCTCATTATCCTCACAGGGATGAGAATAACAGGAAAGCCGAAAGCGAAGATAAAGAGAGCAATCTGAAGCCGTGAAGTCAACCATATGGAGACATGCATCACCAGGAGAAGAAACGGACTACTCCTGAATCTGATCGGGCGCCAGATCCTGTAGTAATTATTATTGTTATTTTTATATGATGAAAGTGGATTAATCGATGTGATTTATTGAAAAAGAAATACTTATGGATTGAAATGAATTTGAAGAGAGCAAAAAAAGATTTATAATGTGGCAACAACATCTCACTTTCGTGAAAGGCATATGTTACGAGGAGTTCATAGTCGCGAGTTCAAAACACGTTGGACCATAGATGGTAGAATCTTGCGATTGTCATCCTTGGAAGGAATCCTTCGACCTACCTTTGAGAAGCTCTCAACAATGACAGTTTGGATTCAACTATACCACGTTCCTATTGAGCTCTAGAGTGGTGAACTCCTTGAAAACATAGCATCTTAGTTTGGCCAGGTGCTCAAGGTCGATGACCACACCCTTATCTGTTCTAGATCGAAATTTACCCGTTTGTGTATTGAAATGGGCTTAGACCAGCCCTTGCAAAAGGGCACTTGGGTTCAGTATGGAGGTAACTTTTTTTTGTTCTTGTTCTCTATGAGAAATTACCTGTCTTTTGTTACGGGTATGGTCGTGTTGGTCACAGAGAAACCAAGTGCACGATTATGGACAGTCGAAAGCGAGCTCCCTGAGCCTTAAGTGTCCCATGCCCCCTCCGAGCATGAGATGGTGGTAGAGGATCAACCTCGGCAAGGAGGCTGGTAATACTAGTTCAATGGGTCTCCCAAACCTTGACCAAGGCTTGTCTGAAGATGGTGCTCTGCCAAAGTTTGGACTTTGGTTGAAGCCCCGAAATCGCCGTTCTTGTGGTCACGGTCACGGCTAAGGCAGTATGAGAAACCCTAGCCCACTTTGTTGTGGCAAAGGTGTTTTCCACCACTTGGGCTGCCATGCTTTTTCAAAGTCCAAATCTCGATGAAAAATCCAATTGTTAATACTCCGGTTTCTTCAACTCCGAGAAGAAGTCATAAAGATAAAGGCAAATATCATGTGAAGGCGGATAATGTTCCTTTTACTTGACCAACTCCACGAGGCTTGAGATGACGTTGGAAACCCTAATGTCCCACTTTCCTTCCCTCTCATTGGAGGTTGGTAGCGGGTTCTTCCGATGCCATTGAGAAGCTAAGCGATCTTCGCTCTTCCTACTATATGGAGATTTGTGCACCTCGTTCTGATGAGAATCCACAGCATCTCCTTGTCTCCTTTGTCTTCTCAAATCCTGTCACTGAGAGTGGGCATGCTTCTCTTGTGGATAGAGTGAAAGCTGCCCTTCAACCATCTCCGCCTCCTAACCAAGCCATGGAGGAATTAAAAGAGTCGAAGCCCCATGTTGATTCTGAAGAGTCTAGAGAGAAAAAAGAGCCTAACGATGACATGCTTATCGTTCACTATCAGAAAGACATTAAACTGGAAGCTTTGGCGAGGCGTGCTCCTAGCAAGAATGGTTCTCTGCAAAAGAAAGGGCGTCAAGTGCCACCTTCTTAACTCTATTTCTTTTCTTTCTGTCCTTTTTTGCTATGAACCCTCTTAAAACTTTTTGTTGGAACTATAAAGGGGCCTCGAATCCTAAAACCATCGACCGTATTAATGATCTCATCACTCATCAAAACCCTATGTTGTGTATGGCTCATATACACAAGTAAACGAGCGGATGTGGGAACGGAGTGGAGTGGCATGACAACATCTGTCATATTGTGGGAGCATCAATTTGATAGGTTAGGGTGCGGTGGAAACGCCCTCAGTAGGATACAAGGGTAATTTGTATCTTGTTAGGATTATGATTTGATAATCTTGTAATTTGTATCAGGATAGGATTTATATCCTGGATAGGTTTAGAATCTGGATATTTTTAGGATCCGAGATAGGTTTAGGATCCAAATAGGTTTGTATTTGGATAAATTTAGGGTTTTTACCTATAAATATTTGTAATCCTAGTCTTTTTTGTCTCAGCAGTGAGGAGAGCAGTGAATAAGAGGAATACCGCTTTGCACTTCCGGGGACGTAGGTACATTGCATGAACCCTCGTAAATCTTGTGTGTTTTTTATTATCTCATTGCTCTCTTGATTTTCCTCACGGATCCTCTATTTTTCTTTATTTTTTCCTAACACCCTAATATTATTAATTTATCATGTGGAGACTAAATCTGATTTTAATAGAATTCTTTGTTTTTCTTGCATGTTTGCTAGAAACTGGGAGTGGGTTGTTATACCTGCCCTTGGCATCTCTAGTAGAATCATAGTTCTTTGGAATCGAAGTATCGGGAATGTGTACCCTCGTAGCTACCTCGCATGTCTTTAAACCTTGTTATCACTAATGGGGATGTTTCTTAGATTTTGTCTATCATCTATAACTCCCAATCTGTTTATGCTCGGAGGGTTCTCAGTGAACCCTCTCTCATGTATGACTACCTTAAACCTCCCTTGGCTTCTTAGTGGGGACTTCAATGCGATCTTATCAAACCAAGAACTTAAGGGAGGTAACTTCAGATCTTATTCGTATAAATCTAGCTGGATTTTTGTTACTTCTAACTATCTTTTTGACCTAGGCTTTGTTGGCTCCACTTATACTTGGTGTAATGGTCATAATGGCTTTGGTCGGCACTGAGCTTCAGCTTTAGACCGCTTCATGTAACCATGATTAAATTTCAAGCTATACTTCTTACACAATCACCATCTCCCCAGAACTAATTCGAGACTACCCCCCTTCTTCCTACAACCCTTATTTCTTCTTATCCTAAAAATAAAACTTTTCATTTTGATAACACTTGGTTTGAATATGATGGTTGTCATACGAGTATCTTGAAAGCTTGGAATCTCCACCTCTGCCTCTCGTATACATGCTTTCTCTCATGCTATTTCTCGTGTTAAAATAGCCTCATCCAGTGGAGAATTTCAAGTTTGCGATCTATTGATGTGGAATTGAAAAACCTTGAGTTGGAGATCAGCAATATGGAAGCAGAGGGGTCTTCTTTCTCTGATTCTTGGCCATCAATTTGGCTTTGAGCCCTCCACAACAGACATGCTGCCCTCTTGTGTCAAATCTCCATTTTTTTGGGCTCAACGTGCGAGAATGCAGTGGCTTGATCAAGGTGACTCAAATACGACCTTTTTCAAAAGACAACAAAGGCCAAGCATGTTCGTATTAAAATCCAATCTCTCAGAGACAACTTTGGTAACATCTTTACCTCTCATGTTCATATTGAAAATACTTTTCTTACTTTTTATAAAAATCTTTGGACTTCTGCCTCCTTCTTTTCTCGTGATCAAATTTTTTTCTTTATCTTTCTTGGACGATTTTCCCACATTGGACACTGAAAATAGAGACGATTTGATCAAACCAGTCTCTAAGGGAGAGATCTTTCGCTTTCTCCGTTCCATGCTACGTGGAAAATCGCCATGACATGATGGTTTCAATGTTGATTTTTTCATTTTTTATTGGAATGTTATTGGGGACTCTCTTTTTGAGGCTATCTCTCACTTTTTTTTTTTATCTCCTCCAAGCTTCCAACCTCTTGTGGTTAAACTTTTGTTGCCCTTATCCCTAAAATTGATCACCCTAAAAAAGTTTCTGATTTCGCCCGATTTCTTTGTGTAACGTTTGTTACAAAATTATCTAAAAACTTCTTGCAAATCGTCTTAAAAGAGTAATCCCTAAATTGATTAGCCAAGAGTAATCCGGATTCCTTCCCGATAGATCCACTTTTGATAATATTCTAGTTGTTCAGGAAATTGCCCATTCCATTGAGCGACACTTCCCTCCTAGGATGTTAGTGAAGATTGATATTGAAAAAGTGTTCGACACTGTTAACTGGAACACCATTCTCGCAACCCTACAAAAGATGGGCTTCCTTGCCATTTGGATTTCTTGGATAGATTCTTATCTCTCTTCGGCTTCTTTCTCTTTCGTTATCAATGGTCAACCAAGTCCCTGGTGCTCTAGTACTAGAGGAATCCGTCAAGGTGACACCATCTCACCCCTTCTTTTCCTCTTAGTGACTCAAAACTTATCTGCTATTTTAAATCATTCCCTGAAAATTAATTTTCTCTCTGGGTTTGATATTGGTTTTAGTCCAAACTTCAACCATCTTATGTTCGAAGATGACCTCATTCCCATTACCAAAGCCTCAGGCAAGCAGCCAGAAATGTCTTATTTTGCTTAAACATGTATTCTGACATTTCTGGCCAGAAGTCAAACCATGCAAAATCTGCTATTTACTTGCCTTCTTGGTTCAACAAAAAAGTTTCCAAAGCTTTCTCTTCTATTCATTTAGGTGATTACCCTTTTTAATTACCTTGGAACACCTATTTCTCCCAACCTGACTCTCTAAAAAATCATTTCAACTTTCTCCTTAAAAAAAGTCGAGGGCTAACATTAAGGCCGGAGCCACTCGCCCATGTCCCTAAGCTAGTCGAGTGGTCCGCCTTAATAGTTGCTTCTTCTCGTTGCTAACTCACTATCTTTTTGTTTTTCCTTCCCGGATTCTAGTCCGGATATCCTCCTCAAAAATGGCTCGTAACATCCTTTGGGATAGGAATGGCATGAATGGAGGCTTCCACTTGATTGGTTGGAGCATGGCAACCCTTAGCAAATCTGAGTTGGGTTTGGGTCTACTGAAACCTTAGGAATGCTCGGTGTGCTCTTGACCAAATAGCTCTTTTTTCTTCTGGCAAAAGTCGACAAGCGACAAAGCAATAAACAAACGGCACGTGAGGTGTAATCTTGGATAATCCCTTGTCATGTAATCTTGGAGGGAGAACGAGTTATTTCTCACACGAACTCCCACAAAGGGGCCCAGAAGTGAATTGTAATATGAGAGGTTCGAACTCGAGACCTCTCAATCACAAACACTGGGTAGTTATCATTAGGCCCCACGGTTTGCCCTACCAAGCACTCTTTGCTTTGTTAAATTGTGAGAACGAGGTTTTGGGTTCATATTTTTCCTCATCCAAATTAGTCTCTTTAGAATAGGGATAACTCTTCTAATACTTCTTGGTTTTTATAAATTGGTTTTGCAAGGTCGCTGATATTTTAAAACCAAATTTACGGATTTTTGTTTTCAGTCCTAATGTTACTAGGTTTTTACATGATCCTTGGCTTCTGGATTTGCCCATGAGTTACAAAACCTACCCTACTTTAATATTCATTTGATGGAAAATAGTTCCTTTCCCTTGATTATCTTTTGATAATTCAATTGATTCCAATGCATATCTGGCTATCTTTTTGGTAACAACTTTGATCTTAATGGGCTTGGAAACATTACTTTTGTTGCTGAGACTAAAAATGATTGGATCTGGTGGCCAAATCCTTCGAAGGTAGGATTGTTCGACCACCTAAATTCCTCTGAGGATCCTATTAATGCTTGGAAAGGTTAGCAAGATCCGTGTCTCAAATGTCATTCCTGAATCAAAATGTTCATCTAGAAACTAGCCCACAACAAGTTACCCACCTTTGTTCTCTCCTTTACAATCTTAATGTTTTACCCGACATTCTATGTTATTTTTTTGTGGTTTGAATCAGAAACTACTAGGCATGTTATCCGGGATTGCAAAGAAAGTCATTGTCTAGTGGAATTCCATCTTCAACATGCTGGGTTTGGATCCTTTATTTGCTCATAGCCTTAGCTTAGGTGCTTGGTTAAACTAAGTGCTTAATTGATGCGTAGCTGATGTATTTGCCAAAGCTCTTATTGCAACTACATCCTGGTATATTTGTAAGGCAAGATGTTCCTTTGTATTCCAGAGTCTCCCTCCAAATTTAAATCTCATTCCCATGCGTTCATGGGCTCACACTGCTTAGTATTTTTAATGCTAAGGGCCTATTCAAAAAGGAGTTCTCTAAACCTTAGGGTTTTCTTCTTTCTGAGAGACCGCCCATTTTGGTGAGATCCAGCAGAACTCATCATAAGCCCGGTATTGTTTTGCTTAGTCGGAAATGATGACTCCCGAGTCAAACCCGGACCCTAAGCCTTTTTGTCTCACGCCCCAAAGTGAGCGAGATGCGCCACTTTAAGTGAGACAAAAGGCTTAGGTCGCGGGTTTGACTCCGGGGGAGTGCGAATTATTTCCCGACTAAGCAAAACAATACCTGGCTTGTGATGAGTTATGTTCTGGGTCTCACTGAGGTGGGCCGGTGTCTCACATTCAGAATTAACATCCATACTGATGCTTTATGGGATCCTGATTCAAATGAGTGTGGCTTTGGGTTTATTATATTTAATAATCTAAATCAAATTCTTCTTGCATGCTCTTGAGGAAGCTACGCCAGTTCTTCACTAGAAGGGGAAATCAAAGCAGTTCAACTGGCTTTAGATAAATGTGTGCAAGAAAAATTGGAATCGACTCAAAGCTCTTTCACCGACCGCCTCGTGCTAATCAAATGATTGAAGACTTCACATAGCTATTGCTTGGAGATTCTCTGCCAAGATTCCTCACATTAAAGAAACTGAGCGATGGCCCTCGAATTTGCTTTTTGAAGCCATCCCTCACGTGGACAACAAGATTGCCGATCAACTTGCTAACTATGGACGCCTTAACCCACAGATCTTTCTCTTTCTCAAGGGTCTTGACCGACCCAGTTATTCTTGTGACTCTCTACAAAGATCATCAACTTCACTTCTAAAAATTCTTCCATCTTCTCTTTTGCTTTGGTTTTTTTCTTTTTAGTTCTTGTAACTCCTTTTTGCATAAAAAAATAAAAATAATGAAGCAAAGGCTCTATTCTTAATGACAGTCAGAATGTAAGAGAGAGACAAGTAAGATGTTAAGAATTCTAGCTTAAAATAGAGATTTTCTTATTAAGGGAGTATGGTAGAGGTTCAAGGGTAGTCTTTGCCACAGTAGTTGAAATGAATGCCCTAGGACTGGCACCAATTTTGGTTAGAACAAACCTTCCACATTTATCTAGAAGAGCATTATCATGCAGTTTTTGAGGTTAAGAGTACCCCTTCACCTTGTACAAAAAGATTCATATATGTAATTCTAGGCCACTAATCGACACCTCTTTAGGCCTAAGTTTAATAAAATTCTTGTGGGTGTTATCGATTGCTCAGATAGCTTAACATTGGCATCTAGTAAGTTGGAATAGATGAAAATACCAAGTTTAGAAAAGTAAACTTGTAGCCAAGAAAGAGGCATTCATTTTCCATGAAGAGAGTTTGATCAAATGGTTAGAATTATTTTCATCCAATTTTGGTGAGGACGGTATCTACTAGAGATTAAGACTTAAAGAAGGTGAGGGGAAGCTAAGCTCTAGAATAATTGAAGGTCAAAGCCACGGAGTCTCATAAAAGTGGCTTAGAAGTGAGAAGACAACTATTTTAAAAATTAAGAGCAATGCCTAAGAGACATTCAAATAGGTAAAGGATGAGCATGAAAACCCTAAGCTTTCCAATTCCCACAAAAAAAAAAAAAGAAAACATGATGAAATTATCTGCAAATTGGAGATGGCGCAACCCAGCATGAGAGACATATCACAAAAGAGAAAATTTACATATCACATTAAGGGAATCAATGGCTAGGATGAACAAAAAAAGGGCGAGGGGTCTCTTACCTTAACATGTACTGATATCAATTATATTCACAAGAAAGCTTATTTGATAAGAATATCCATATTTTTTTGAGAAAAAGAGCTTAAAGAGCTTTTATTGAAAATAAAAGATGCAATGCAGAAAGAAAAACAAGGAAGAGCAAGAAAAATAAAACAGGGAGAAGCTACAAGTGAGTTAGAATGAAAAGCCAAAGTCTACAAAAATCTTCATGATCCAACGCGGGAGGTCCCGCCAATCGAGAAAAGAGGTTCAAAAGTATGAAGATTAGACCCGATCAGCGGATAGAGCAAAAGGCGGGGGCAATCCATCTACCCGGGAATTTCGATTAGAGAAGGATTGCCCAAGGCAATAAGAAGATGATTAACGCCATTGATAATGTGATTGAATCGCCAAGATGTGGGGTTGTTGTTGGCCGACAACGGATGCGAAGCTCCCGATTGCGATGAAGAATGTATCGAAGGTCAAGATGCACTCGCCAAGGGACGATCCGAGGGCAATGCCAAGTGCTTTAAGTTCAGATTCAAGAGCAGATTTAGCTTCAAATCGGCAGCTCCCTGCACAAGAGATAGAGTAAGTTTGAGTAGTGAGAAAGAAGCCGAGATGGCCAACCTTATTGGAGAGAGTCCAGTTTGATGCGAAGAACATAAGGTGACCATCCGAGCTCAAGAAATTGTTGATAATAAGACGTTGCCCAGTGAGGGAGGCATTATCACGCTTGAAGTCATTAACATGAGCAATAGCTTTACAGCCAAGATTAGTGAAATTAGGAGTAGTATTCTGGAAGATAGCCTCACACCGAGACTTCCATAAGAACCAAATCATGGCTGCAATAATAGAAAGTGTATATGTAGAGAATCCATAATCCGTAATCCACAATCCAGAGGAAACTGGATCCGGAAAATAAATATGGCAACCCAGAGTATGATTAACAAGATTCCAAACCGCCTGCACCTTACAACAGTCAATAAAGAGATGTTCAATGGATTCCAATTCAAGATTACAAAAGATGCAAAGAGATCGAGGACCAATATTAATGCTGTTGAGGTAATCCGTGGTCGAGACTCTACCATGCAGGAGTAACCAAACAAAATGTTTAACTCTCGGAGCAATATGGAGGGACCAGAGTTTCCTCCAACCATCCCAGATCGGGACAGTATTAGTGTCACAGATAAGATATTGATAGATTTCAGAAGAGATTTTCATTTTCTTAGGATTGGGATGCCAAACCCACAAATTGTTGCTATCCCAATCAATATAGACATTATTCCGGACTAAAGAACACAAATGACCCCCAAAAGAGTGGCTAAGAAGATCAAAATCCCAGATGACCATCAACAAAACACACGTGATAAATTATTATCAAGCGGATCGGGTGAAGACATTCAAAAAGTAGGCTTGTACGCTAATGGAATTTCAAAAAGCCATGGATCATGGAGAATGGAGGTTTTTAGAGGATTGAGCGATTTAATCCGAGATTGGGTTTCAAAAAGAGATGCAGTTTTACAAATACCCCTGAAGATCCAAGAGCATTTAGGAGGTGTGGAATTGCTCCAAAAGTTCAAAGAATTATATTTGTGACGAACAATATCTACCCAAATAACATTATCAGCATTCAAATATTTGAAAACATTTTTAGCCATCGAGAATGTTTAGCAACAAGAAGGTTACTGAAGGCCCTAATCCCCCGGCTTTTGCTAATAGTGGTGTTTCTCCAGCGACGAGATGGATGCCCTTTCCATTGCCACCTTTTGAACCGGAAGAAATCCCCGAACCATTTTGGTAATTTCGAAGAATGGACTCGTGAAGCGGGTAAGCGAAAGGTAGTAAGTTGGGATAGATAGAAGGGAGGAGTTGATTAGAATTGTTTTAGCGGATGGAGAGAGCTTGAGAGATTTCCATCTATTGCATAAACTTCTGATTTTATCAATCATGGGGTTAAAGGAATGAATGCTTAGTTTTTTAGGAGAAACAAGAATGCCTAGATAGGTCAAGGGAAAAGAGGATTGAGAAAGGCCTAATATAGAGCAAATGCTATTGGCAACACGTTTGCTAAACCAAGATGGGAGAAAAATTTGAGATTTGGAGAGGTTGGCATTCTACCCAGTCAATCTAGAGTAGATGGAAAGGCACAAATTTATATTCTGAGCCGTGGACCGGGTGGCGCGAGAGATCAGAATAAGATCATCAGCAAAAAGAAGATGATTAAAATTTAAGCGGATATTGGGATCAAAGCCAGGAATCATATTGGTGCTAAGGGCTCTGTTCATAATTGAAGAAAAGTTTTGAGCAACCAGAATGAAGAGATAAGAAGAGATGGGATCTCCCTGGCGTAGACCCCTATTGGAAGGAAACCAGGGGGAGGGAGAACCATTGATCAAGATTGAGAAAGAACTAGAAGAGAGACACGAACTAATCCAGGAAATCCATTTAGCCGGGAAATTCATTTTGGTCAAGGTTGCAAGAATTACACTCCAGCTTAACGTATCATATGCCTTTTCAATATCCAACTTAACTAACATCCTAGGGGGGAAGAGACGATCGTGTTCAAGAGAGTGAACGACTTCTTGAACAACAATAACATTGTCGAAAGCACCTCGATCTATAATAAACCCAGCTTGCTCTCGACCTACCAGGGTAGGGAGAACTGGCTTAAGTCTATTAGATAGGAGTTTCGACAAGATTTTATAGCAAACATTGCAAAGAGATATGGGTCGAAATTCAGAAACCAACTTAGGATGAGTCTTCTTGGGAATAAGAGTAATATAAGTTCTGCCCCAGGACTTGGGAATATGAGAATGAAGAAGAAAGTAATTTATAGCGGAAACCAGGGAATCTCCAAGATCATGCCAAAAGAACCGAAAAAATTCGACATTAAACCCGTCAGGACCCGGAGACTTACCAACAGGGAGATCAAGAAGAGCCTGAAAAACTTCATCCTTAGAGGCTTCTCGAAAGAGAGAAAGCCCGTCAGAATGAGAGATACTAGGAAGGTCGTCAGGTAAAGCATGGATAAGGTTATTTAAATCATTACTCCCCGAATCAGACCAAAGGGAAGAGTAAAAATTTATAAAAGCCTGCTCAATGCCAGAATAATCGTTAAAGATATTACCCGAAGAATCAGAAATTTGAGTAATATGGTTTTGATGAGCACGGCAACGAGCTGAATTGTGCAAGAAGCTGGTATTCTTGTCTCCATCACTAATCAATTTGATCCTAGCTCGCTGCGCCCACTTGACAGATAATTGACGTTGAATAGCTGCAAGTTTGGCATAAAGAGCAGTCAAATTAGATTGGGAGACTAAAGAATCATCAGAGTTTTCAAGATCAAAAATATCGGATTCCGTTTGGGATAGTGCTCGTTCCAAAGAATTATGTCTGCGACGATTCCATTGGGAGAGTTTGAACCTGGTACAAGAGAGAAGATGCGAGAGAACATGAAGCGGATTACCATGGGAAGGGGATTGGAGAGCTTCCCGAACAATACTATGGCAGTCAATATAGTCCAAACCAAAAAAATTCTCAAACTTAAAAAAAGAAAAACGACGACGAATAATGGAGTCGGACACCGATAGAAGAAGGGGGGAGTGATCCGAAAAACTACGGGAAAGGTGTTTTAGAGTAAAGTTGTTAAAACGAGAAATCCAATTCGAGTTGGCAATACAACGATCAAGGCGGGCCCATCTTCGGGCCAAACCGATTTGGTTGTTACACTGTGAACTCAGGGCGCGTAAAAATTTAAATCAAGAGATTATTCGAATCAACAAAAACTACGGAAAAATGAGCTTTATGAGAATAATGAGAGAAGCGACCCCCTTATGCTCATATTAGGAAAAAGAATAGAGTTGAAATCTCCAATGATCGACCAAGGGAGGTTGATAAAAGAAATTTTTAGAAAGTTCGTTCCGTACATTACACCGAGAAGTAAACCGACAAGAGTTATAAAACCACTCGAAATGATAACTTTATTAAAAAAACTAGAGGAGATGATCGATATGAAGGATACGACGAGAGAAGACGATTGGGGTAACCAACCCTAAACCCCTTCTTCCAAAGCAGACTGTAATGCCACCCGAGAACCCATCGCAGAATGGCCGCCCTAATCCCACTGCGAGTCGGGGTTAGAACAAAAACCTACTGATGCGATTGGAGTTAGCTCTCGTTTCAACCAAGCAGAAGATCGAAATATTTTCGTGACGAATGATACGAGAAATGCGAGCAAGAGTGTCTCGGGAGGAGAGACCCCTGCAGTTCCAACAACAGATTTGCTTAGTAATCATCATAACACAACGGAGATAAATATGAGGAAGAACTCCCCCGAGGAAAAATGAATGTAGTGGGGGCAAGCTAAGGGAGGACAGGATCTCCCTTCTCAACTCTTCCCTTTTTGGTTTCTACAGCCTAGAAGAGATCCCTCATGAATTAGGGCTCTCTTCGAGCTTCTTCTTGCATCTGGTCTAAGGTCATCAAGTCATCCGTGTCATCCTCCTCTGACATCTGATCATCCGACTCCACCGAGTCACCTTCATCCTGATCGCTATCTTCCTCCATGGTTCCGTCTTCAAGAGCCTCCGAGACTTGAGCTACCAATCTGGAGTGTTCCTGAGAGAGGGAAAAGGAATTGGAAGGATGGTCCCCTGTGATAGACTGCACAAGAACAGGAGGAGGGGAAAGGGACCGTTGAATCAACGGTCCGATTCCACTAAGAGGAGGGTGGCGTGTAGAAGTGGAAGAGGGTTTATTCATGGATGGGACCGGAGAGAGGTCTGAGTGGGATGATTTATTGGGAAGAGAAGATTTAGGTTCCCAAAAAATATTGGAAGATTTCAGAGTGGATTCTCCAGTGACTGCTAGCGGACATAAGGGGCTACCAGGGAGGTCAGAGATAATGTCAGTACAAGCAGATTCTGCACCTGGGGACAGGTGCAAAGTGGCGTGGGAAACAGGAAGCCGCCCACTCGCTCCCCCACGCAAACCGCCACGTGTCCTTTGAGCAGAAGCGCCTCGAACTGCCTGACCCTCGGGCGGCGAAGCGGCTGCTGATCCCGGAGCAGTGGTGGTAGAACGAGCACCACCACCGCGAGGTCGGGAAAAACCATGCCGCCGAGAAACGAGGAGCCAAGGGCCAAAGTCCGTCTCGGAGTCACCCGATAAAGGAACCGACGACAAAGTAGGATCAGAGCCAACCGGGGGAGGAGTGTTATTGCATCCAACATCACCAGCCTCCAAAGGAGAATTCCTTGGCCTAACCTCCGTCCCTAACGAAGAGCTAGGGGGCTGAGAGACCTTGGATTTTCCGGTTGCTGGTGATCGGTTGCAATTATTCGAACCGTGTCCGATCACACCACAAGAATAGCAGAAAGTGGGTAAGCGTTCATATAGAACGACAACAAAAATCCGGTTAAAATCATCACCAAGCCAGAATCCCTTGCTGAGAGGTTTGGAAAGATCAACTTCAATGCAAACTCTTGCATATTTGGTGCGTGTTAGGGAGAGGGTTAATTCGTCGATCTTTAACAGATTACCCGGATGATCTGGGTGATGGATTCAATTGTATCCCCACTCCAGAACTCGATAGGTAAATTGTGGAGTTGGACCCAAACAGCAGCAGAGGTAAGCTTTGTGAATGAGGGTTCAAAGAATGGACGCCAAGGAGTGAGTTGAAGGATAATGCCATTTATAGTCCACGGCCCGTCAGCCAGGAGATGCTGGAGGACAGTTTGATCAGAACACCTAATGAGAAGAAAACCAATGGGGAGATCAGAAATCTGGATCTCTCCAAGGTTCTCCCACTTCTTCAAGAGTATGGATTTAACTTGATCAAAGGATGGAGGTTTTCCAAAGAATTTGCCAAAGAGGGAGTGCTGAAATCGAAGCCGGACTCGGCTGAGAGTATCGTTATCAACCTTGATGAATTCCGTAGTAGAGGCTTTGAGTTTGTTGAGAACTGCAGGGTTGTGGAGAGGAGAGGAGTTAATGGTGGGAGTGAGTTTAGCAGCGATCTGAGCCCATGACTGAGGAGGAGGAGGGACTTGAGATGCGGAAGGCGGTGGGTCTTGTCCCCCGCTTGCCATGGCAAGAGGGGGAGAAAGAAGGGATCAGGAGAAGGAGGAAGATCTCAGAGAAGAGGAGACAAACCACTCTCAGCTAACAACAACAATATAAGAATATCCATATTAGAGGATAATAGAATACTCTTGATCTAGTTAATCGTAATCGAGTGAGGGTTCGACCCCTCTAGCAACGAGAATGTCGAGGAGGAAATTTCAATTAAAATAATTCATAATATTCATGCTATTAAGATTTTTATACAATTGTGATTGTTTTCTTATTGACTAATTCAAAAACAAAATGAAGCAGGAAGATCACTTGATTTCTTTTTGACTATTGTCTCAGGATGAATATGATAATAAATTTATAATAAAGATAAGACTAGTACTTTGTGCTAATCAGTGATGATTTACTTGCCTTGAAATCCATTACTTGATGTTTTATTGTTCAACAATATTCCTTGCATCCTATTATTATTATTATTATTATTATTATTATTATTATTATTATTATTATTTGACAAAGATGACAAACTTTACCCCATAAGAGGGGTGTCAAAAGACAGACAGATACAGAAGTACACTAATTATGATGACTTAATGTATTGATTTTATAATTGATTAATTAATTAAGTAATTAATTAAAATATGAATAGCCTATAGAATTTATTCCAAAGTGCATTTGATGGATTGTTAACAAATTATTAGTTGCAACACCATATTTTAGTTTACCTTTTATTGAAACAGTCACGGCAAATGATTTTTTTAAAAAAAATGGATAAACTATATTTATTTAAAAAAAACCATGAGAGATGGTAAATGATTTCACCAAAAAAGTCTAGATTTAAGTACTTCACAAGTTTTTATTTTTTATTTTTAATTTTTTGGCAAAATTAATAAATCACATATATTAATAAAGAAGCAGAGACTACACAACAAGTATAAGAAGGAAGCACAAAATGGTACAAATATTGTTTGAGTAAAATAACAAATAAAATTCACTAGCTATGAAGAATAAAGATAAAATAAGTACCATATAAAACTGAACAGCACAAAAACTCAATCGAGTTTTGGTGAGCATACTTCTACATTTCGTCGCAGCTTGGTGTTCTCTGGGCAGCAGGAGGATCCCATCGGTGGAGATGCTCCCGGTGGAAGGGTCTCTGATCAGGCGTTGGGGTAGTGCTTATTTGTGTGGGTCTTGACCAGTCCGGTATTTGACTGGCTTGTTTTTTGTCCCCACTTCTAGTGTGCTTTTTGTTTTCTGTTGTTGTTTCTGACCTGGTTGGTCTGATTTTTGTTCTTTTCTTTTATTTATTGCATGTGTTTCATCCACTTAAAATTAAATAATAATAATAATAATAATAATAATAATAATAATAAAAAAAAACTTCAATAGAGAGAGAGAGGGAGGGGAGAATAGGTCCCCAGGAGAGTTCGAGAGTGGTGGCAACATCTAAATACATCACTAAATGCCACAGATCAAAGTATTGCCTATTTTTTTATCCATGACAAAGATAAATGAGTTCTCATCCAGAGAGCGTGTGAGAACCTTGACCTTCCGTGAGTTGGGCAAGAAATGAAGGAACAGGAGCCAAGTTCACCTCCATGACTCCCTCAAGCATTAGAACCACCATTCCCATTGACGGTCTATGTGCCTCATTTTCCTGAATACACCAACAAGCCACCTTGCAAACTCTGGTTAGCTCCTCCATGTTTGTATCTTGTGTCAAATTCTCATTTAACAAGCTAAGGATATCACCTTCAATGAGTTTGTTTGCCGCCCAGACCGGAAAGTACCTGTTGTTTGTACTCCGAGATTGGTGGCTGTTGCGCCTGCCTGATATCACTTCAAAAAGCATCATACCGTAGCTGTAGACATCAGTTTTGGGGGTGATTGGTTGGCCTAAAATCCATTCTGGTGCTAAATAGCCTATGGTCCCCTTCATGCTCGTTAATACTTTACTAAAATCCCTGTGGATGAGCTTTGCCATGCCAAAGTCAGACACTTTTGGACAAAATTCAGAATCCAAAAGTATGTTTTCTGGCTTTACATCACAATGTATAATGCAGTCCCTACATTTTTCATGCAGATACACTAATCCTTTCGCAACTCCGACAATTATTTTGTATCTGGTCTTCCAATCTAAGACAACCTCATTCCTGTTAAAAAGATGACGATCAAGAGAACCTTTGGGCATGTAATCATAAACCAGCAATCTTTTGGTGCCCTCGCAGCAGAATCCGATGAGACGAATCAAATTAATATGCTGAATTCTACCCAGTGTTAAAACTTCACTCCGAAAATCCTTCTCTTGCTGCATAACGCATCTGAGTTGTTTCACAGCTACTAGAGTCAAATCGGGTAATGCACCTTTGAAAACAGAGCCAAATCCACCTTTGCCAAGCATCTCGGAGAAGTTCTTGGTCATCCGGCGAAGATCAGAGTGTTTGAACTGGACAAGGATGCCTTCAATTGACACCATTATTCCTCTATTTTGCCTTTTTCTCAGGAATATCCAGAGGAACACTGCCATTATGATGCATGAAGCTGCTGCTGACCCTGAGCACAAGCCTATAATGACCAATCTAGAGCTTTTCTTTTTGCCCGTGCTTGGGATATCAGAAGCTGCGAGGCGAATATAAAGACTCCCCGCATTGCCATTCTTCTGAAGATTATGAACATCTCCATTCCATATCAAACATTGACGGTCATAAGAGTAGGCAGTGCAAGAGCACCTTCTCAGGCATGCTGCTTCACATTCCTCACTGCTGCCAATTTCCAGTAGCTGTGATCCTGCAGGTAATCTTGTAAATGACACTGGCCGAAACCCTTCTTTTTCTCTATTTGTGGAATTATCATTCTTACTGCATGGCAACCTGGTCTTCCTTTTGCACCCAGAACTCCAGTCATTCAAGTTCCTTTCTGTCAAAGACACTGGCTCAAAACCTGGGGGGCAGGAGCAAAATATTTTGCTGTTGTGGTCGCAGATGCCAAAATTGCCACAAACAGAGTAAACGTCGCATGGATCTACTGGTTGTGACCATATCAACAACCAAATTTGACGATCAATTGTCCACAGCCACTGTGTTATTTGCCCAGATGGATCCAGCACACATCGTGTGTAGGCATCTTTCATGTTGAAAGTCAGTGTGGATTGCTTCCTTTCACTGTTATCAGTGAAATTCTCTACAAAATAAGGACTTGCATCCATGCCTGGTAGTGCACTGTAAGCATGTCCGTTCCACACGCCGGTGCTCCAGTATGTCTCACTTCCATTCCACTGTAAATGAAACTGGTTTAGGCCACTGGGGTCTATAGTGTCAGTGAATGGTCCGGGAGATGGATCCTCAGAGTTCTTCCACGATGTGAGGCTCTGGTACTCCCCAGTGATCTTGTTCATACCAATCCCTCCTCCAGGTACCCAAGTGTCAGTTGAATGATCAAAACTCTGCTAAACTATGGCAAAGGAGTTCAAGTTGTTTCTCAGAACAAGGTTGCCAGTGTCAAGAAGCACTGCAACAGTAGAATTTCCTGGATGAGCCGTTGAGTTGGATGACCATACAAGTTTTTTGCTGTCGTTAAGGAGAGCTAAGTGGCCATTTTCGGTGATCTTCAGCTCAGAAGATGAAATGTTAGTTATTGGAATTTCTCTATTTGCTACCCAGATGGCTGTCTGTGGCAAAACTCTTTTGTACCAGATGCCTATGTAGTACTTTTTAGAATCACCCGGCGAGAAGAATCCAAGTTCAAAATGACCTTCCTTGGACACTACTGTCTGGTCTCCAATAAGTGATTGCTCCCAGGAAATAGTATCACCTCCTGAAGAAAGCCCGATAGTTTTTTTAGGGGAAGGAGCTCATAGAGCTATTTTATTAATCACAAAAAAAAAGGTTTACAGAGTTCTTAAGCTTACAGACCAGAAAAAGAAAAAACAACAAAGAAAACAGAAACAAAAGAAAGAAAGCAAAACAAACAAACAAACAAAAGTACAACTTAAAACTGAAACCCTGCATAGGTAAAGCCCTTCATTATCCACTTCGGGAGATCTCTACCCAGATGGTAAAGAGAAATCGAGTGAAGATTCCATTCAGAGGGGACAAGATGGACGCGAGGGGAGCCAACGCTGAATAACAACCGGTTAATATCCCGAGTCCATTGATTGATGAAGTGAATTGGTATATCAGCAGTCCAGTGGTTGTCCAGAAGAGCTTGATAAACAACGCGGTTGGATGTGAGGACGTGATGCAGATTGATTTGAGCTCTGGAGACTTCAAGAAGGATAATTTGAAAACTTTGAAGCTCAAGCAAAGAAGCGTGATTCCCAGCAATAGGACCACAACCTGAAGACATGACAACCCGATTATGAGTAGAAATGAAAAAACCAAAACCACTTACCTCAGATCTAGGCGCATGCATTGCTGAAGTGAAGAGAAAAGGACCGTCCGCATTCGAAAAGTTATTCAGTAAGAGTTGGCGACCAGCCAGAGAGGTGTTCACAACAGAGTGACTCTTGACATGAGCAATAGCTTTTGTAGTGATAATAGAAAAATTAGGAGTAGCATGATTGAAGATAATTTCACATCTGTGTTTCCAAATATACCAAGCAACTGCAGTAATAATGGACTTATGAAATAAAGTATATTGGCTACAGGTAATCCATGAACCCTCTATGAAGCCATCAGGAAAGGCAAAGAAACTCCCAGTAAGAATGCTAACATTATGCCAAATAGACTGAGCTTTAGGACAGTGAACCAGGAGGTGATTTGTGCTTTCAAAATCCAAACCACAATGAACACAAAAGTTACGAGGACCCGAGTTAATGCGATGGAGAAAATCATAAGTGGCCAGCTTACCATTAAAACAGATCCAAAGAAAATATTGAGCTCGAGGGGCCACATTGAGTTTCCAAATAGTCCTCCACCCATTCCAGGAATTAAATTCATGATCAGAATGATTAAAAAAATGATACACCTTAGGAGAGATCTTAAGCTTGCAGGATTTAGGAGTCCACAACCAGTGACAAGGAGAGTTAAAATCAATATGCCCAAGCTTGTCCTTAAGACAATCCACATTAGTATCAAATAAATTGAACAACTGTTGAAAGTCCCAAACACCGTGAGAAATAAAGTCAGAGACTTGAGAATTTTCCAAGTCCAAAGTCATATTACAGAAGGTAGGCTTAAAGGCGATGGGGATACTATCACACCAAGGATCAAATAGAAAAGAAGCCATATTAGGATTCACAGAAATCAAAGAGCAATAAGGCTTCAGATGATTGGCAGTATAGCAGAGACCTCTAAAAAACCAAGAACAACCTGAGGGAATAGAATCTCTCCAAAAGTTAAACTTACCATATTTAGACACAAGGATATCAACCCAGATAGCCTCACAGCCATTTAAAAACTTGAAAACATTATTATCCATCAAAGAAATTTTGGCAAGAGAAAGGTTTCTAATACCTAGACCCCCCTCAGGCTTGGGAAGAGAAAGATTTGCCCAAGCAACCGCATGGATGCCCTTTCCATTGCCACCTTTATACCAAAGAAAATCCCTAACAATTTTATTAATTTCCTTGAGAACTGTATCCGGGATTATGTACGCAGAAGAGTAGTAGGTTGGGATTGAAAGGATGGACGAGTTAATGAGGATAACTTTGGTTGATTGTGAAAGTTTAGAGTGTTTCCAATTCGAGCACAGTCTACGAATTTTGTCGATCATAGGATTAAAAGACATCACCGCAATTCTTTTGGGTGAAATGAGCACTCCTAAATAAGTAAAAGGAAAGGAAGCATGGGTGAAGTTAAGAATGGTGCAAATGATGTTCCTAACTCTATGATTAAACCAGGAAGGGAAGTATACTGCAGATTTGAGAAAATTGGGATGATGGCCAGTAAGACGACCATAAATAGCAAGACAGAGCTTGATGCATTTGGTAGTCTTTCTGGTAGCATGAGAAATAAGAACAAGATCGTCAGCGTACATCAAGTGGTTGAAATTAACATTTAACCTAGAATTAAAACCCTGAATCCAATTCCGATGAAGAGCATAGTTAAGCATGGAAGTGAGATTCTGGGAGACCAAAATGAAGAGATAGGAGGAAATAGGGTCCCCTTGTCTAATACCTCGGGAGGAAGTAAACCAAGGACTAGGCTGACCATTGATGAGAAGGGAGAAGGAAGAAGCAGAAAGGCAGTTCTTAATCCAGGAAACCCAAATTGGAGGGAAGTTCATCTTGGTTAAGGTGGCAAGAATTGCATTCCAGCTAATAGAATCATAAGCCTTTTCAATGTCAATCTTGACAATCATACTAGGGGGGTGGGTAAATCCTTTCTCAATCGTATGGGCAATCTCCTGAAAGGCAATGATATTGTCAAAAGGACTACGGCCAGCCATGAACCCAGCTTGCTCTCGACCAATGAGCTTTGGGAGAACAAGCTTGAGTCGGTTAGCCATAACCTTAGACAATATCTTAAAAGACACATTACAGAGGGAGATGGGTCTAAAATCAGAAACCAGGGTGGGGTTATCCTTCTTGGGGATAAGGGTGATAAAGGTACGACCCCAAGAAGTAGGAAGGGAATTGTTCAGAAAAAACTTATTAACAGCTTCAAAGAGCTGATCACCAATATCATTCCAAAAGAATTGATAGAATTCCGAGTAAAAACCATCGGGACCAGGACTCTTACCAGAAGGGAGCTCCATGACTATACGATAAACCTCTTCCTTAGTAACTTCCCGGGTAGGCATATCACCGTCCGAAGAAGACAGACGGGGAAGGTCATCCGGTAAAGCAGAGAGAATGTCAGATAAAGAATCAGAAGAGTTAGCAGACCACAGTGTAGAATAATAATTCAAAAAGGTATCATTAATAGAGTTCTGGTCAGAATAGATATTACCTGTGATATCAGAAATTTGAGAAATAAGACTTCTGTGCTTACGGATACGTGCATAGTTATGAAAAAAACTTGTGTTCCGATCACCGTTACAAATCCAGAGTAGGTGATTACGCTGAGCCCATTTAGTAGCATTTTGCCTATGAAGATCACCAAATTTAGCATAAAGATTTAAGAGATGAGAGTGCAAATCAGGAGAGGAGATGTCCTGTTGTTCAGCTATCTGAATAGCATCCTCAGTAGAGAGTAACGCCAATTCAATAGAATTGAAGCCAGTCGCATACCAAGATTTGATATGAGATCGCACTCGAGATAAGAGATGATTAAAAGCATGCAAGGCATTGCCATTAGGAGTGCAATTAAGAGCTTTCCTAACTACAACATGACAACCCAGGTAGTCAAGCCAAAAATTATCAAATCTAAATAAACCGGGCTTACGAGAGGGACTATTATGAACAGTAAGAAGAAGGGGGGCGTGATCAGAAAAAAGCCTAGGTAAGTGAGAAAGAGTATACGAGTTGAATTTGGAATACCACACAAGATTGACTAAGCACCGGTCAAGGCGAGCCCATCTCCGAGCGACACCTGATCTATTATTACACCAGGTAAAGTTAGTTCCAGTGAAATGAAGATCTAAAAGACGATTATCATTAATAAAGTTGAGGAAAAAAGTGGCCTTGCGGGAGTAGTGCCTATAAGAACCACCTTTATGCTCACAGGGGGAGGTAATAGAATTAAAATCACCAATAATAATCCACGGAAAATCAAGAGTGGAGAGTTTAGAGAGTTCAAACCAAAGAGCCCTTTGAGAAGAAATACGAGTACTATTATAAACCACCGAAATCAGCCAATTATGAGATTGATCCGAAGAGATGATCAAATGTAGAGCTCTCCTGGAAATAGCAACAGGGGAAACAAGGCCTACACAAATATTCCAAATAACCATAATACCTCCAGAGTAACCGTTCCCTAGAATCACCGCCCATTTCCAGCTGCGAGGAAGCTTTCTAACTAGACGGTCCACACGAAGAGAGTCAACCCGAGTTTCGACTAAACAGAGCAGATAAGGTTTATCACGACGGATAAACCTCATGATCCGGTTGGAGGTATCCATACTAGATATCCCCCTGCAATTCCAACAAATAATCTTAGGCTTAATCATGAAAATAAGCAAGAGAAAAGACACAAAAACAAGAATGAACACCAAATCCATAAAAACTGGGAAAGAGAAGAAAAAGAGGAGAAATTAGGAGGAGTGGCTCCCCCCCGCTTCAACTCTGCCCTTCTTATGCGGGTCATTAGGGACTGCAAGGTTCTTCCTAACCAAAGATTCTCTACGCTGAACGTCTTGATACTGATCTAGAGTCATCAGGTCGTCGATCTCATCCTCTTCCTCGGACATTTCTTCATCACCAACATCCTCCACACCCTCTTCATCAGCATCAGAAGAAGGACCAGGATCATCCTCGTCAGGAGCGTTTGATGCTAGTGCAGCAGTAACCCTATCCACCGCCATCAGATGAGGTTTACCATGGTCATCAGGAGGATGGGAGGTATTTTCCAAGGGCGCCATACGGAGAATGGGTGGAGGAGAGTTAGTGCGCGGGATGGAAGGCGTCTTGCCTTTGTCTTCGTCGTGATTTGACTGGGAGGCACGAGAGACAGGGTGCGCATTTCCCAGACGAAGAGCATCAGTATTTTTGAAAAGAGAGCCGTTAGGTGGGTCAGAGTCTCGAGAGACCACCAAACGAGGCTCATCAACGGTCAGATTTGAATCAAGAGTAACATCGTGCGAGAGGAGATGTGGCCGCCCCTGCCACGCCCTGAGAAGCCTCCACGTATACCTCGCGCTGCAGAGGGGATGTCAGAGTGAGTGACGTTGTCAGCAGGCCTCGTCTCGGCTGCCCCGTCCACAGTCGCATGCTTGCCACATGTCAAAGCACCGCGACCGCGGACATGACCTCGCCGGCGAGGAGCTAACAACCATGACCCGAACTCCAAGTCCGGCGAAAGATCGTTAAAACTTGTAAAGGACGATTTGCTCATCTCATCGGGACGGTGTTGCGATGGCGTTATCGTCAACCCAGGCTGCACTGAGGGAGAGTTTGATTCGACCACCAACCCTTGTGACGCACAAGGGGGTGGAGGAGATCTTTCTCTCCCAGCAGGCACCGGCTGAGGACAAGCCTTCGACCCATACCCAACCAAACCGCAAGAGTAGCAGAAGGTCGGAAGCCGTTCGTATAAGACCACCACAAAGACTCTGTGTACATCGTCACCAAGCCAAAAGCCACGGCTCAACGGCTTGGAGAGATCAACCTCCAGGCAAATGCGAGCAAATCTTGAACGAACGAGTGAAGATGTAAGGTCATCCACCTTCAAAAGATTACCAATATGAGCCGTGATAGACTCCAGGGTTTCAGCCTCCCAGAAATCGACAGGTAGGTTATGAAGTTGAACCCAAATAGCAGCGGTGGTAAGTTTAGCAGAGGATGGTTCAAAGAAAGGTTGCCAGGGTGAAAGTTGAAGGACTATGCCATTGATAGACCAAGGGCCTTCCACAAGGATTCTTTGTTTAATATCATGAGAAGCACACCGAATTAATAAGAAGCCATTAGGGAGGTCAGAAATGGAGACCTCGCCGATATCCATCCATTTTGCAAGGAGAGACAGCTTCACCTGTTCAAACGGAGGGGGCTTGCCGAAAAACTTGCCATAAAGAGAATGCTGGAAACGCATCCGAGCGCGAGCAACGGAATCATCATCAAGCCTAACGAACTGAGATGTGGAGCTTTTGATTTTTGAGAGAAGTTGCGGATTGTAAAGCGGGGAGTTCTCAGAGTTACGAGCAGCAACAGAGGCGATTTGAGCCCAGGTTCTTGATGGAGGAGGTTTGGAGAGGGGAGGCGGATCATTTCCCCCACTTGCCATCGCAAGGGGGGAAGGAGAAGCAGTGGTAGCCAAGGAGAAACTGGGAGCAAGGAAGCAGTGGAAAGCAAGGCAATCTAAAAGCCCGATAGTTATGCTCGCTAGTAAAGCACAGATGGTGGGTAGTGAAACGGAGAAGGTTTTTTTTTCTCAGGAGGCATTTCTGCAGTGAATTTTTGTTTTGTTTTTTTTTTTACAAAGTTAGGATAAAGCAATCACTCAACTTTCTAATTAGTTGATCTACCTTGTTATACTGTGATTATTAAAAGTGCTAATATGCTTTTTTTCATGGTTTTTTACAGTTAAAGGATACCAATAGTAATCCCTATATGAAGCCTCTCAGAAGATAAAGCAATCACTCTCAGCTAGGGAGTGATTTACCCCCGACCCTCTTTGTTAGCTGGTGAATATCTTTGACACCTACTAGCGTTTTTTATCTTCCAGCCATGAAGTCTTCTTTTTGTTCTTCGCCTTTTTATTTGTTCCTTTCTAGTTATCTTGAAAGTGTATCACTGCTAGTGATATCTTTCTAGTCTGTTTGGTTTAGGATTGGTTCTTTCCTCTTTCATTCAGTTCTTTGTCTTTTTCTCTGTACTTGTTCCTATTGTTTAAATAAAAGTGTGATTTATCCACTTATTATATATATATATAATGGGTGATTATTTTTTTTTGGAGTCTTTAGTTGTTTTTTTTTAATGAATTTGTGGTTTATCCAGTTATTAAAAAAAAACTAAAACTATTTTTTAGTTAATTATAAAAAAATAGTACATAAAATTTTTGTGATAGATCGATCTACTGCTTTGTAAATCATATATACTCCTAGTTATCCATTGAAAAGCAGAATCAAACTGTCTTACGGCTCGTACGTAGGACAGCACATTTGAATACAGGAATGAGTCAATTGGGTGACCCAGTATATGTACAACTAAGTTGGAAGAATTTGACATGGAATGAAATTGGATATATAGTTCTTTCTGTATCAAATAACCAAGTTAGTAGTTAAAGTTACCTGAAAAGAAATGAGCAGTTCAAAAATCCACCTTTGAAGGGTAAGAGCTTCCAGGGGATGATTCTCCTTTTGCAACTCCTTTCGCAAAAAGAGCTTCCGGGGGATGATTCTCTGTGAAAGAACAAATTTTAGCCAAAGAGTACAGAGACGGATGGAGATGAGAAGAGCGCACTAGTCCTTTCACCTTGTAAAAAAAAAAAAGTCAATAGCAGCCCCCACGTTCAATGGAAATATACGTGTTGGCGTGTATATAATATATTTATCAGATGGCAATAGAAGCCTCCACGTGCAAGGAAATCCACGTTGGCATGCATATACGTGTTGGCTGCAGCACCGTTGGAACTATTTCATGACAGTTGTCTCGTGCAGTGCATTGAAATAGTGATAATTGATAATTTTGTATGTTTTCCGAATACTTAACAAATAGAATTCAGTCATAGTTTCTCAATTATTTTATGGTTAATTGCATTCAAGGATGCTCAACTATGTTATGTTATATTATATTTTTTGAAGGAGCGGATGAACTACCATTTCATTAAAAATTGAAAAATAAGTATAAAATGGTTGACAAAATAAGTATAGAAAAAAAGATAATGTGATTATTGCTCTCAATTTAGATAATGCGATTATTATGTCTCTCTAGATGTTTTTTTGTTATCCGTAAAATTGACCATTTGCTTATTGCTTGGATTTCTGTAGTCTAAAACTAGGCAAGGCCATAACTGGAGGAGACTCTACACACGATCAAGCATAGCCTGTTTTTTGTGGCCAACAGGGCTTCTACTCCCCTCGAGACATTTAATCTGACTAGCGGGTTAGGCAGTCTCACGCTCAAGACGACTGCTCCAATGATAGAGACAGACGGCCCACTCTGGAGACGACTGCTCCGATTGTTGAGTCATACCCCCAAAAACTTTTGATGGCACTCCTGTTTTCTTATTTACCCCACCATTGGTGATAGTTGCCCTACATTGATTTTGTTTCATCGGGAGGACACCCATAAGATTTTGATCAATTTATGATGTGCTAGCCACCAGAATTACACGTCATGCATTAAATTAAAGTTATTTAATCCATGGCTGGCTTGGACACTTCAATAAGGTGTGTTAGAAATGCACATCAACATACACATCAACATTTCATGAGAAGCCCTTGGTGAGATGTATGTTAGTGTGTATTTCCCACACTCCTTTCTGAAGTGTCCAAGCCAGCATGAATTAAATAACTTTAGTTTAATGCATGACGTGTAATTCTGGATAAATGGTGGTGGAAGATTGCTTTGGGGTATAAAGTCTGCTGGACAGAAATCATTGCTTTCAATTATAAGTCAAATGGGGGTCTAATTATCTTGCTTCACTCTTTCCCAAGGAGGATATCCTTCTTCTGGAAAGGAATTCTTAGATACAAACCAGCATTCAACCTCAGTGTTGATTCAATCATCAGTAATGGCAGAGATACACTTTTTTGGTTGGATAGTTGGCTTCAGGACTCCACCCTTAAGGATTTGTGGCATGACACCTTTACTAGGTAGTCAGGGGACTTTCTTATCTCGGTAGTTGATTTTTTGCAGGCTTTGCCCGAGACGTCCAGCCATGAGAGATGAGCCGTCACTTGTCCTTTTCTCTTTATAAGGACAGTGATCGTAAATCTTGGAAATGGAACATAAAAGGGTTTTCTATTAAATCTTTCTACTCATTCGTTAATGACGGAGGGATGAGATGTTCTTTTAGCAAATCCCTTTGGCATGGGTTTTGCCCCCTAAAGTCAAAATTTTCTTTTGGCTAGCTCTTTTTGATAAAATCCTTACTATAGAAAATCAAGCCCGTAGAAAATGTAACAAGGTCGCCACTAGTACCTGTGTCCTTTGCCATGCAGCCAGCAAAGATGTGAATCATCTTATGATAAGTTGCCCCTTTACGACCTAGATTTGGGCACACTTCCATGTGTCCCTTCGGAGTTCCTTCAACTCCCGCAACCCTGAAGGAGTTGTGGACCTCTTGGGTGCTGGATAGGGTTCCTAGTCATGAACCCGTGGGAAATCTTCTTATCCACGCTATCTGTTGGGCCATTTAAGCTGAAAGGGACAATTGCATTTTCTCTTGCACCGCATCTAATTTCCCTATGATCATCTGCAAAATTGACCGTGTGATTCTTTCTTGGTTTTTTGCAGCCCCAAGTCCTGTCCAAACCCAATTGGAGCAATTTATTCCCTTGGTCAAGCGCAGCCTCTCATTTCCGGGGTCCCTGCTCTACAGCTCAAGTGCCCACCACCTCTGGGAGCAGCACCAAGGATTCTCAAATTTAATGGTATACTCCCCTAACTGTGCCTCCCTAACCCTGTTCGGGTTTCCCACAGGGGCTTATGTGTCTATCCTTGTTTTATACTATTTTTTCCTTCTTTTTTTTCCTTTTCTTTTCCCTCGTGTGTGGGGGTCTCCCCCTACTTTGCTATCTTTCTCTCATTGTATGTTCTGATGTTTTTTGCTTAGCTAGGGTCACCCCCTGGTGATCTGGCTTTGGTGTTTTAGTGTGTTTTTTTGTTCTTTCGTTGTTTTTTTAATGCACTGTATTTATCTACTTTTTAAAAAAAATATATATAAATGTTTGACTTTTTTTACATTATAGGTGATATTGACCCCAATTTATAAATTTTCTTGCTCTGCCATTGTCATTTAAATTTCTATTCCAACATCAACCAACATGCAAGCATAGAAGCCTTTTTACCATCATGCGGTAGGATAGAGCTAGTAAGCTTGTCTAAATAGTAAATCCTTGAGCGAAGGCCGATTCATTGAGAAGGTTGATGGAAAAACAGAGCAGTGCGTAGAGGCTGGACAACATGATCAAGCGCTCCATGGAGCAAAGCATGAAACTGACAAAGCTAAAATTACATGAGAAAAACAGGTATACATCAATGGGGACATATAAGAGAGGTCCCAGAATATTTAGTGCAGAATGGCAGCAGATTTGGGGCAGGCCAGGTGATTGGGCATTCACTAGTTGCATGCTAACACAGCCTTCCAAACAATCTAGACAAGAACTCATTAACAAATATGTTTGAGCATTTGGGCTCTTGGTATAGAGTTTCTATGAAGCTGCAAACTGAATGTGGGATAAGTCTTCAAGAGTCGTTTTCTGGTGCATGAACAACGTTCTAGAGTTTTGAAGGTTAAGTATAAGCTCGCTCTATAACTACAAATAACAGAGGTATGAGTTTGTTTCTTGTCCAACTCCCTCTTCATTTGTTTCTCTATTGTTGTTATTTCTTGCCATCTTTATATATATATATATATATATAATTTTTTTTAATAATTCTTGTCTTTTTTATTTTTATTTTTTATTTTTAAAAAGATGGATAAACCCTTCAATTAAAAAAAAAAACATCTTTATTGTTTTTTAACTGTTTTATCCTTAACATAAATATATGGTTTAAGGAACCAAGCCATAGCTTAGTGGTTTCCTACCTTGCTTGTGTTTGGGAGGTCTCCAATTTGAAACCTCTCAGACATAATGCAAAAAATAAAAAGGTGTTTGTCGCCAGCTGTTTACGTTCTGATTCTGATTTTCGCAGGATATATGCTTGAAGGACGCACAAGTCTGTTAAGTAGCAAAATCATACATGATTACATCTAAATATATTGGGAAAGGATATTTCATGACCCCACCTAAACAGTGGTGGTATTTGAATTTGAACAGATCTAACACATGAGATCTTATTTCACATAGTTCTTTTTTGCAGCAGATATATGTCTTCTCAGATGAAAAAAATACTAACCTATTATGATATACCATATTGCACTGAGCCATCGTACTCTACTTCATTAAATGCAGATATCAAGGATCATTTTGAGAACTGTCAAATGAGGCTTCAGATTTCCCAGATTGTTCCTTGTGTTCAGTGATTGGCAAGGGATTATAGAAATGCGGCACTTGCTGATCATCCTGCATGAGACGCTGGAAAGTCTTGGGTATAGGAGGAGTATTCACCTCTATAACTCCCTCTAGAACCAACACAACCTGCCCCATTGATGGCCTGTCAAGCTCTTGTTCCTGAATGCACCAGCAAGCAGTCCTGCAAACTCTCATGAGCTCTTCCATGTCTGCATCGCCCTTCAATCTATCATCCAACAGACAAATAATTTCACCTTCCGTCACTCGTTGAGCAGCCCAAATAGGAAAGAAAGTCTCGCTCTTTGAATTACCCGAGTTCCTCTGTCCTGATACAATTTCAAACAGCATCATCCCAAAGCTGTAAACATCTACCTTGGGTGTGATCGGAAGACCGGAAATCCATTCCGGTGCTAAGTAGCCTACAGTCCCCCTCATCGTCGTCAACACCCGGCTGAATTCTCGGCCAAGGAGCTTCGCCATGCCGAAGTCTGCTACTTTGGCGCATGATTCTGCATCCAAGAGTATGTTGCCTGGTTTGATATCACAGTGAATGATGCACTCCCTGCATTTTTCATGGAGGTAAGCAATTCCTCTGGCGATGCCGAGAATGATGCGATACCTCGTACTCCAGTCTAAAACTTTGGAATTTGCAGAAAGATAATTGTCAAGTGAACCACCTGACATGTAGTCATACACCAAAAGCCTGTTGATACCTTCACAGCAGAAACCACGGAGACGAAGTAGATTGATGTGTTGAATTGAGCCCATTGTGCTAACTTCGGCCCGGAATTGCTTCTCTCCCTGTCTTAGTCCTTCAAGCTTCTTCACGGCAATGATGGTAGAATCTGGCATTGTGCCTTTGAACACAGACCCAAATCCTCCGCCACCCAACTTCTCCGAGAAGTTCTTTGTTATGTGTTGAAGATCGGTATATGTAAAGTTAAGCAGTGAGCCCTCACCACTCATGATGCTTCCACCTCTCTTTCTCATTCTTGGGAGCAACCAAATCGTTCCAAGAATTACAAAGAAGATCAACACAAGCAGGGCAACTATACTTAAGACGACTGCAAGCACCCATTTGTGCGAACTACTTGAACTTGGTAAGTCAGAAGCAGCAAGCCGGAGATACAGAGTTCCTCCAACCATCGTATCCCCATCATAGAGTTGTTGAAGACTTCGGAGATCTCCTTGCCAAATGGAGCACGTAGTATCATAAGCATATGCAGTACAGGAGCAGTTGTTAACACAAGCTGACTTACAATCCTCAGCGCTGGAAACTTTTAAACTCTCTGGATTCGAAGGCAGTTTCACGATCTGCATCTCAAGGAAACCATCTTTTTCATGATCTCCTCCGTTAGTATTATTACTGCTACACTGCAAACGAGTTCTTCTCACACAACCTGAAACCCACTCACCTGAATCCCACTCATGCGAAGATGCCGGTTGAAAACCTGTGTAGCAACTGCAGGCGGAGGAGCTTCTCTCATCACAGACAGCAAAAGCTCCACAGAAAGAAGGAACATCACAGTGAGCAACAGGCATGGTGAAGATTTGCTGCCATTGCTGACTGCTATTCAGCCACAACCACGTCTTGCCTTGCCCTGATGAGTCTATGACAAACCGAGCAATCACGGAAGGAACAGTGACTGTGTAAGTGGCGTACTTCCAGACCTCACCATCAACAAAGCTTAGCATAAGGGCAGTCTTTTCCCTGGTTCCGGGGACTGCACCAAAGTACTGGCCATTCCAGACCCCACTGCTCCAGTAAACCTCCAAGTTGTTGTAGAGAAAGACATACTGATTGGATCCATCTGGGTCCATTCTCTCGGTGTAAGGCCCTGGTGCAGGATCCTCAGGGGTCTTCCATGAAGTCATGCTGTTGAACTCGCCTGTGACTTTGTTCACTCCTAGCCAACCACCAGGCATCCACGTGTCGGTTGGGTGGTCAAAGCTCTGCCAGAGTGATGTTGATGAGTTTGAAACGTTCCTCAGAACAAGATTGCCAGTGTCCAGAAGGACGGCAACTCTAGCGCCTGTGGTGTTGGAAAGAGTGGAGTTGGATGACCAAACTGGTAGTTTGGATTGGTTGAGGAGAACTAGATGGCCATCTAATTCTGAGATTTTCAGCTCAGAAGTGGAAGGGTTGGAGATTGGTGTTTCCCTGTTGGCTACCCATATGATGTCTCTGGTTGGGATGTTTTTGTACCAGATGCCTATGTAGTAGTTACTGGAGTTACCTGGAGAGAAGAAGCCGAGCTCAAAGGTGCCTGCTTTGGAGACCAAGGTCTGGTTTCCAGAGAGAGACTGGCCTAGATAGAGGGTGTCAGTTGCTGAAGAGAGATGAGAGAGGATAGAGATGGAGATTAAGATGAGGAAGGACAAGGATTTGTTGCTCTTAGCTTCCATTTGAGTAGAAACTTGCAGAGAAACTAGTTGAGTGTGCGAAGGCATATCTATTTGAAGAAGAGTTCCTCGGAAGAACCTGAAGACTGATGATAGGGGAGTCTACACGCATAATATTATTATTATTATTATGTAAATAAATGCCAATGATGGCATCTGTTCTTGACTGAGGCTTTATTTGTGGGTTTGTTTGTTTGACGTCAGGACTCTTGTCCGGTCGCACAACTTGTATATTCAGCAACCGAGAAATAGATCAACCAGCATTCAAACATAAACTCAAAGCGTCTAAATAAATGCTAGGGTAGGGTGAAGGATGATTAATTTATTCAGGAGAAAGCAGCTTACAATTTGAACAAAAAAAAATAATGAGCTTCTAGAAAAGAAAATGCAGAATGGTAACAGATTGGAAGCAATCCCAATCCGTCTAATTTCAAGCCGGGTTGCGTTTAAATAGGTTCAAGTATAAATGAGTTGACTTATTTATTGACCCGAAAATTTTGGTTACGTCACAGGTTAGCTCACAAATCTTTTTTTTATTTTTTTATTTTTTATTTAAAAATAAATAAATAAAAAGAAATGAATCTATTTATTTTTCCATCAACTAATATAAGATTTATTATATTAATTTTAATATTTTTTTATTTTATTTATTAAAAAATTTGATTTTTTTAATTTATAATAATTATTAATGTTAGTATAACCTAACATTAAAGTAAATAAAGTCGTTGGGAGATCAAATCTCTCCTTGTAAATAATGATAATGTAAATAGTATTTTATCTATTATATAAAAAAATTTATAATAATTATGTTTCGGAATCAATTTAAAAAAAGTTAACATGTAAATATTTTATAAATATTTCTTTTGGACTTAATGTTTATGGATTTTTCCACACCAAATATTATAAATATATCCACAAAGTTCCTTTTTTATCTATACTTTCTTGAAACACGGAAACTTTCATATATTATATATATATATATATATATATGAAAATGGATTAAGAAAAGAACTGCGTAAAAGTTACTACATTAGATATATTAGAATAGAGAGGATCCACTAGAAAAGGAGTATGCTTTTGGTTTTTCAAAACTTTATGCAAACATCTAGATGTTATCAATTCTCTTTTGAAGCTTAAAACTGTGAACCTCAAAATTATTTTTTTTTTTTTTTTATGATCCTTGGATTTTTAAAATGCCTATTTAGGCTCAAGCATCTTTTTTTCGAAAAAATAGATAAACCACTTCAAATTAAGAAAAAGAGACAAGATACAAAAAATGCACCACAAGAAGTGATACACAAGACCAAACACCAAAATACAAAACAGAGAAACAACATGCCTCCTCAGAGCCTACAACATCAAAGGGAGTCTAGCCCATGGACATATCGTGTGCCTCCTCGGCCATCCCAGTCGTCTCCCCACTAAATCCAAGGAATTCTAGGCTACGTCGAACAGCTGCCATAGGTTCCTCCAGTTTTGCTTTAGCACTATTTGAAAGTACATCAAACCACGAAAAAGAGCATACGATTAATCTTCAAAGGCAAAGTATGCGCAGGCAAGCAAATTGAATTAAATATGAGATCATTCCGAGCAAGTCAAATATTCCACAATAAAGCTTTAACAACCAAGTCAGTCAGAACCCTACTAGAAGATCGCAACTCCAACCTCCACGAACACCAAATTTGACGTAAGGTCCTCGGAGGTTCAGGCAGATGAAATAGTCTACCAAAATAATCCCACAGAACATGAGCAAAAACACAATGCAGGAACAAGTGATCTACCGACTCAAATATCAGAATGGCATAAAACGCAAGTTGCAGTAGGGAGCCTATTGCAACCTCTTTGTGCAAGATTATCAAGGATGAGTATCTTGTTATTCCAAGCCAGCCAATTGAAAATACTGATCTTCCTCGGGCAATTATTTTTTCAAAAAAATTTTGAGATAGGACATCGCAGCCCACATCATTGAGAAATCTGTAAAAGGAGTTAACCGAGTAAGCTCCATTTCCCGTAAGCTTCCACCGCTTAGTGTCCCTAGCATCCCACTCTGATCTTTGTAGCCTATCTCGGATCACATACACCTCAGGCTCCTCAGAAAATGGCAGCTCAGTAAGCAACAACCTCAGATCCCACCACCGAACCATTTTGCTGATGCGTCGTAATGTACATATCCAACCACACCGATCTAGGAGCCCAACCATTTACTATTTTTGTTAATGTGAATTTCATCGGTGAGAATTTGCATATTAATGATTTTATTCAATGTGATGGTTGGAATTTCCCCCCTATTCAGCAATTATTGAGTGGCCATATGATGCAGAGAACCTGCGGATCAGAAAAGAAGAATAGAAGAGAAGAAGAAGGGAAAAAGAAAGGAGAAAAGAAAGGAAGATTCGAGAGAAGAAGAAGAATAATTTGGCCAAAGATGCCCTCTCTTTCATTCCCCATTCCACTTATATGCAAATCATTACAAACTTGTAACAGAATTGAAACAACCCAATGACTTGGCATTTCAACAAACACATGATATGCCAGGACATTATGCAGAACAATCACAACCATCTCAATTCACCTCTCTCTCCTAATTACATCATTCATCATTACTATGTAACTAATCAATTCACTAATCTCGTATCCATCCCATCACATAGTCTTCATACAAGTTGGGTCTCCTTCCATGATTCGGGCGCACACTTCTTCTCACACCTGTGCCATGGTTGCTGGTGGAGTCTGAGCTGTTTAAATTCTGTGCATCAATTACCCCACCCTTTGAATTGTCCTTGTCCTCAAGGGCAAATTCTGGAAAAGTCTTTGTAAAAGCAACCTCATCTTCCCAGGTTGCATCCTCAACAGCCTGATCCCTTCATTGAACCAATATCTCTGAAAATACTTTCCCTCCTTTAATCACCTCCTGATTTTTTAGTATTGACTGTGGCTCCAATAGTGGGTGTTGATTTATAAATTCTCCATGTCATATGTTTCTGAATTTAGTGATCATATGAAGTCTTTGAATGCGTTCCTGAATATATATATATGAAGTCTTTGTATTCATTGCCCAGATGCTTGGGAAATCATTAGAATTTAAAAAAACAAAACAAAACAAAGTTTTAGAAAGTCCAATATGTTGATCTTCTCTTTGTTGTTTTAAATGTATATGCCTTGAATTTTTTTTAGAGAATTATAATAAGTGTGCATGTAATCTGAGGATAGTTTAGATTAATCACATGTGGGCCTTGTAATTCACTCCAACCACTCAAAGTCATGAACAATAAGGACTTTAATTTGAAGGTACCTTCATGCATATAATATAAAAATTGATGTATAGGATGATCAGTTGAGTGTATGTTTTATTTAAAATATATATATTTATGTGTATATACATGTATGAGGGATGGAGTGGAATTAAATTCCAATGCTGGCGTCCACAATTTGTTCACTTGTTTAACACACACATATATATATATTAAATTGATGTAGGGATTTAGATACTGTGCTTACTTTGATTTCATAGGGATTACTGGAAGTTCTATGCCAGTTCTATGTATGAATTGTTAAGATATATATATATATATATATTGGATTGTTGGATCTTTTGAGTATTGTGATTGTTAATGTATGAACTTGATTCACTATATATCCCTATGTTTAGCATATTTAGCATTTTAAATATCCTTTGGAATGTCCTCTCAATTATAGGGTATTTTGTGGAAGCCTAATTTTGGGGTGCTTGTAATTTTTGGTGTTAATTAATCAGGTAAATATACCACATATAAATATTAGTATAGGATTTTTTGACTTTTGATAAATTGTTATTTTGATTTTTTTTCACTTATTTATTTTTGGTAATGGCATTTTTTTATTCATTCAATTAAATTTTATGTAATATTTATTAAATTTTTGACTGCTTATATATTCTGACTAACGTGAGCAAGTACGAAAAGTTTTATTTATTTATTTATTTATAATCGGATTTACAGTCACATATTTCTGACTTATATGAGCTTTTATGAAAATTTCTTTTTTATTTAATTTTTATCAGAATTCCAGTTACCATATTTCCCTCTATTATAGAAACTAATCAATTATTTTGACATATTTGTTAAATATTAATTATTGTTGTCACATGATTGATTAAATTTCTAAATATTGTTATCAAACATTAGCATTAACTTATTTTGAAATAATTGTAATTATTTTCATTAAAAAACGGGATCACTAAATTTCAATATTTCTGTGTAGACAATAATTTTGGACCGGTATATTTTTTTGTATAGAATCGTAGTCCCCAATTAACAATGCACTAAACCTGTCACTGGGGGTTAAACACTGACCGTGTCGACACATACTTCTGACATAAAAACTATAGTTCCGCATTATTCTGTCGGTGAAAAATAACTGCTTCTAACATTTTGGTTCTGATCACCAAGGGTAAATATATGAGTTCTGAAATCTAACTCTGATCACCCAGTTTAAACAAATGAATTCTAATGTTTTGTTTTTGCATTAGTTATTTGGGAGACTTATATACTTGTTCTTTTGATAAATTATATCTGTTTTGAAATATTCTAATTTCTGGGTTTTATTCTTATGTTTATTGTGCAATGTCACATTTGAGTATGTTTTGAAATTATTAAATTTTATGTGATCCCAATAATTTTAGTGGTTGCTTACTGGGCTCCCAAGCTCATAAAGTTCTCTTTTCTTTTAGATCAGGAGTAGGGTTGGCTGGTTGACAACTTAGCGGGATCGTTGAGCAAGTCACCGTCTAGTTGTTAACAAGTTAATAAACTCCCTTTCCTGTGAACTTAAATCTTCTTGTCTTTGTTTAAGTGTTTTGTCGGACTTTGTTATTTGTTTTCGTTGTATTTCAAACATTGTAGTTTTATTTGTTTTTGGAATTAGTACGTTTGTTAGATGTTCACTATTGTGAGACAGGTTTTGAGGTCTTTCATGCCTACTTGTTTATGGCTTCGTAAGTATACGGCCATTTGTTAACGCTTCGAGTTCAGGACGTAATAATTATTATTTTTAATAAAGTGGGTAAATTACTGCTTTAGGCTTGTCCACATTTCTCAAAAGAAAATTCCTCAGTTCTTTAAAACCATGTCTTCAATTCTTGGTAAGTAGATATCAATGAGCCTTTGAAGAACCATGGTATGTATAGGCGTAATCTCTTCTAGACTCAACTGACCTCACCTCAGGAAAGTTGGCAAAGATTGTTTGAACTTGCATGCTTGTGGAATGGGGTTTTTGGAATTTGGAATGATGGCTACTCCTAGAGACTGGAAACAAGACACGGCAAATGGCCGTAGAGATGAGTCTAGTGTGCCTTTCCATGATGATAGACCTAAGAATTTATCAAGTTCTGCTAATTCATGCAGATTGGACTTTATAGATCCTTTTGATTTCCGGTACTAAAGCAGGCAATCATCCTCTGTTTCTCATCCCAACTTAATTTATCAATCAGAATATAGAAATTGACATCATAGTCAGTTTCAACAAAGAAGCAAGACACAGCCAGGTTGGCATCAATATCTATTCCGAAGTCTGAGAAATACTGCTTAGACTTCATTTAGATCCAAAGAACATTTATATTTGGCATAAAAAATAATTATACTGAGATTGGATGAACAGAGAGATCCTGAGATGATAAGATAGGCAATAAGTTAACATTAGTGGGAAAAGGGTAAAGGTACAGCATACTGTCCAAGTTTGTCTTGTCACAAAGATAAAATCCACTGAGAAGATTACTTTGACAGTATTAATAACAAAGGTCAATATCGGCTCCAATTAATTGCCAAGTCAACTAACTTTTTTTTAGAAAGAAAAAACAATAATATCTTTCCTTCTCACATTGCCAATGTTACTCGTGCTGAAAACAAGTCATCAAAAGCACTTTTTTTTTATTGGTCATTGGATTGAATTGAATCTAATTCAAGAAAAATATATATAATTGGCCTTCATTGTTAAAAAATTTGTCTCTAGAAAGTAGAAGATTTTGTGGTGAATAAATCATCCACCCGTCCAATGGAAACAGTTGATCAAAATTAAGACTTTGAGAAATGGAGCTTTCAACCATAAATTTGAAGTTTGATTGTTGGTTTGAAAAATTAAATGTATATTGTCTTTGTCTACATAACTATCAACTTCCGCATAATTTCCTTCATTTCTCGTCAAGGATTTCAGCTGCTGCTGAATAATAGATAATGGAGCCTGGCCACTGAGAGCTAAAATTGAAGAGATGGCCACCAAAAGTAGCAGAAACTCGTTATCTGATCTCCAAGCTTCACTTATTCTATTTTTTTGCTGCTTCTGTCTCAGGACTAACAGTGCTGCTGGAGAGGACACCATTTCATTCCAGCAACCTCTCTCCGGAAATCAGACCATAGTGAGCAAAGGAGGCATCTTTGAGCTTGGCTTCTTCACACCAGGTAAGTCTCAGAAGTACTACATAGGTATTTGGTATAAAAAAAGGCCTGAGAGAACTGTAGTATGGGTAGCAAACAGAGAAACGGCAGTATCAAGTGCCACAAACTCGGAGCTCACCATCTCCAGAGATGGCAACTTGGTCCTCTTAGACAAGTCCAAGAACCAAATCTGGTCATCTAATCTCACCTCCATAAGATCAAACAGAACCACTGTTGCAGTGATCCTAGACACTGGAAATTTTGTGCTCACCAATCAGTCTGACTCTTCAATGATATACTGGCAGAGCTTTGATCATCCAACAGACAGTTGGCTTCCTGGTGGGCGTGTAGGCTGGAACAACATCACCAAGCAGTACATGACCCTTGTTTCATGGAGAAGTGAAGATGATCCAGCTTCAGGTTCTTACTCTTTTGGCATGGACCCAACAGGGAAAGACCAACTGGTTCAGATGTGGAATGGTACTGAGTACTACTGGCTGAGTGGTGGATGGAATGGCCAATACTTCTCTGATGTCCCTGAACTGACGAGAAACCAAATCTTCAAATACATCTACAATGAAAGTTTGAACTCAGTAACATACACCATTAATGATGCCAAGGTCGCACTGGTCACAAGGTTTCAGGCAAGTGTCACAGGGATAGGGATACAGTGGGCCTGGTTGAATACTACACCAGAATGGATAGCGAGTTGGTCTCAGCCAAAGCTCCAGTGCCAGGTCTACTCCTTCTGCGGGCCTTTCAGCATCTGCGCTGATGCTGCCGCCCCTGTTTGCAGTTGTTTGCAAGGTTTTGATCCAGCATCAAAGATAGATTGGGATTCCGGATCCTGGAAAGGTGGATGTGTTAGGAGAACCAAATTACTATGTGAGACCAATAGCACCGTGAACATTGGACAGGAAGACAAGTTTCTTATGATTCCCAACATGCAGCTGCCAGTGAACTCAGAGGCTTCACCGACCAATAATTCTGACCAATGCCAGGTAACATGCTTGAGCAACTGCCCTTGTGTTGCATATTCTTATAATGGAAATGATTGCTTAATCTGGAGCAGTGGACTAGTTAATCTCCGGCCATCAACAAACAGCAGTAACAGTGCTGTTGGGGATGTCTTCCTCCGGCTTGCGGCTTCCGAGCTTCAGGATTCCAGCAACGGAGTTAGTGCTGGAGTCATAGCAGGTGCTGTGGTTGGTGGAGTGGTGCTCTGTCTTGTTCTTGTTTTGGTTGTGATTTGGATATTATGCCGTAAGAGAAGGCAAACCAGAACTGCTCTCAGACAAACTAAAGAAGGTGGCTTGGTGGTGTTCAGCTACAGAGAGTTGGAACATCTGACAAAGAACTTCTCTGAAAGATTGGGAGGTGGTGGCTTCGGTTCAGTCTTCAAAGGGGTGCTGCCAGACAACAACGTCATCGCTGTGAAAAAACTGGAAGGTCTGAGACAAGGAGATAAGCAATTCAGGGCAGAGGTGAGCACCATGGGGACAATCCAACATGTCAATTTGGTTCGTCTCCGTGGGTTCTGTTGTGAGGGTGACAAGAGATTGCTGGTCTATGACTTCATGCCAAATGGTTCTCTTGATTCCTACCTGACTGATAACCATGCAAAGCAGACTCTATGCTGGAAACAGAGGTACCAAATCGCCATTGGAACCTCCAGAGGTTTAGCTTATCTCCATGAGCATTGTAGAGATTGCATCATGCACTGTGACATCAAACCGGAGAACATACTCTTAGACAAGGATTTGTGTCCCAAAGTGTCAGACTTTGGCATGGCAAAGCTCATGGGAAGGGATTTCAGCCGGGTGATGACTACCATGAGGGGAACAGTAGGATATCTGGCGCCTGAATGGATCACTGGGCTCCCGGTGACACCGAAAGCAGATGTATATAGCTACGGAATGGTTCTGTTTGAGCTGATCTCCGGCAAGAGAAATGCAACAGTGCATGAAGATGGACAAGTTACCTTCTTCCCTGTTTGGGCTACAAAGAGAGTTGTTGAAGGTGATGATGTGTTGAGCTTGCTGGACAAGAGTTTGCATGGCGATGCAGACATTGAAGAGCTTGGCAGGGTTTCCAAGGTTGCATGCTGGTGCATTCAAGATGAGGAGAGCGAAAGACCGTCAATGGGTCAAGTGGTTCAGATGCTGGAGGGTGTGGTGGAGATTCAAGTGCCTCCAATTCCAAACACACTGCACCGTCTTCTAGATGATGAAAGTAAGGATGCTATGGTATTTTATGAAGACCCCAAGAATGTCATTTAGTAAGTGATTAGTTTTCTCTCATTCAGTCTGCTCATGTATTTACATCTTTCTTGTTTACGAATTACGAGTGAGTTTGTTGTCTTGTATTAATGGTGCTCGTATAATAATAATAATAATAATAATAATGAACTGCAGCTTCATTATGCTATGGCGAGGATAATAAATAAATTTGTTTGCTTCATGAGGTGCCTCCCTGTATATTGTTTCTAGTTAGGTCAGCACAGCAACCATATCAGCCAAGGTCCGAACTTATCACGATCACTTGAGAACCTAAAGAGCTCTACAGCAAGTGTGGTAACAAACATTTAATTTGGTAACCTGGCTTTTCAATGGCTTTAGTGTAAAATGGGTGTAAAATTCAGATATGCACAACTTATATATGGTTGCTTGTTCATGGTAAAATTTAAAATTATGTATATAAAAGATTTTGTGACAAATATTGTGAATGGTAAAATAATAAAATAATTTCTAGTTTAATTGAGGTGGTTTATTTAAATTTTTTCAAAAAATAATAATAATAAAAAAATCAAGTAAGCACCTCCTTGGAAGACGTACTTTACCTTCTCACTTGTTTCTTTTGTGTTTTGTTATGTGAGATCGGTTTCACCCATGGTGATTGTTTCAGCCTCTTATTCTATTTGTTGTTATTATTTTTTTTGTTTTTTTATTTCTAGTGTTTTCTTTTTTTGTCTTTTTTTCAGTAAATCAATGGTTTATCCACTTTATTTTTTTAAAAAAAAATACATAAACACCTTTTAATTTGCAAATTTTATATTAAGATTTTATTGTTTTTTCTTTTGACAAAAGTGATATGCAAGTTGAGAGGCTCAAACTTGAAACCTCTCAATCACATTATACGATAGTTATTGCTGGACTAGCCCACATTTCTTACTTCCTAAGATTTTATGAATTTATGAAATTTATACATGAAAAATAAGTGCAAACGGTGTGAAATAATTGAATAATAAAAACTAACATGTATAAGATTTTTTTAAAAATAAACGATTACAGTTTATTGGAGGCTAATTGATTAAAATAATGTATTTTTTTAATTATTTCCTTAAATTGCACATTTCCGTAATTATTTACGGAAATGCGCATTTTACATTTTTTTATTATTATTTTTTAAATTAACGGTCTCACTGTATTTTTTTTAATATTTAAATTTTATTTTTAAAAAAACATAGGCCCCATTTTTTTTCTTAATATTAAGTTTTTATTTTTTTTAAAAACTGTGGGTTAGGTAGTTTTTTAAATTAAAAAAATTTTACACCCAACCCCTTATAATTTTTATTATTTTTTTACAAATTTTTTTCTCACTTCTACTATGTTATTTTTATTTTCACTAATTGTAACTAACTGTTAATAATTTAAATAAATAATTTTAATATTTTCATAATAAAAGGGTTGTTGGGATGAATTATTGGTGGCATGTGACACTTATCCCATTCATGAGAGCCATTGAATGAAATTGATCTTAGCCATCTATTTATTATGTGAGGCCTATATAAACACTCCAAGTTTCTTTTCTAAAACACATAAGTATTTCTATAAGAAAAAAAATTATTATTATTATTATTATTATTTTTTTATTTTTTTGAAAAGGTGGATGAACCACATTCTGGGAAAAAAATTATCAATATAGAGAGAAGCACTTCTTTAAAATTTTTGTCATTGTAATTTTTTTATTTTTTCTTGCAAAGTTATTTTATTTTTTTACATTAAATCTAGCAAAATTCATATTCTTGTCATAGAACGAAGGATAGTTGTTTGGTTTAGTTGTGAGAGTAATTTTTACATGTGAAAATTTTTGAATATTTAATATTTTATTATTATAAAAAAATATTAAAATTATTTATTTAAATTATTAACGTTCGGTTACAATTAGTAAAATTAGAAATAATATAGTAGAAATAAAAAAAACTATAAAAAATTAATAAAAATTATAAGGGCTTGGATGTAAAAAAAATTTTAATTTAAAAAACTATCGGACCGTAGTTTTAAAAAAAATAAAATTTTAATATTAAAAAAATAATGGGCCCTTTCTTTTTTAAAAAAATAAATATTTAAAAAATACAGTGGGACCGTTAATTTTAAAAAAATATAAAATAAGTATTTCCGTAAATAATTATGGAAATGCGCAATTTAAGAAATAATTAAAAAAATTGCATTACTTTAATCAATTAGCCTTTATTGAAGAACTTTCTCTTTTGTTTTTTGTTTTTTTAAAAATTCCTAATATAACAATTTGGTCAACTGATATATATATATATATATATAATTTAGAATCACACAAATATTACCTACCATCCCTCATTCACATCACTGGATCATGATTCAACCAATCCTCCAAGTCAATGTAACCCAAAATAAAGTATTTCTGACTATTCAACTTTTGCATATTTCAAAGTTTTTAATTATTGTAAACAAAATAAATAATTAGAGAAATGCTCACTCATTTGTGGGCTTCATTTTTTAATAAATTTTTAATCTCACCCAATGTTCTTCTCCGGCAAACTAATAGTACTTCTTGACGTCACCGGCTTCTTGAACAAGGTACCCTATTTGAACTCACTGCCACCGGAGTATAGTGAGATACCAGAGTAATTTTTTCCGTTGCCAAGAAAGACGTAAGCACAGAAAGTCACGATCGAAAGTTTTGATACCTATGGTGGTGGTGATCCAAAGTACAACGTTGGAGAGAGTGTTCGGATTAGGACGGTTTTGCTGGCGGAGCAAGAAATGAGTACCTTTTTCACCATGGCAGTGAATGGACCAATGACCACCAAGTCCCGATAATAGTCTGGAGGAGAAAAAAAGTGTTAG
>NC_052478.1:661128-772534 GCF_009730915.1 Dioscorea cayenensis subsp. rotundata
ATATTAATGAAAGTAGGTTTAATGGCAACTGGGATATCAAAACACCAAGGATCCCAAAGGAATGAAGCTTTATCTGGGTTAACAGAATTCAGGCTACAATGCTGTTTAATAAAGATAGCTGAATGGCATATACCCCTAAAAAACCAAGAACAATTAGGAGGGGGACGATCAAGCCAAAAATTCATGCTCCCAAACTTGTTCCTAAGAATATCAACCCAAAGGAGGTTCTCATTGTTCAGAAATTTGAAGATGTGTTTGGCCATTAAAGAATGTTTGGCAAGAGATAAATTGCGGATACCCAATTCATGGTTTGAAGGTTGAATGCATGGTGTTGTATGGCATGGCGTGATGGAAGTAGAAGAAGGTAATGTACAAGCATGGGACTATACCAAGCCGGGATGGTGTGGCCTACAAAGTTGGTTGTATGATTAGTGTTTAATTAAGTTAGTTAAGTTGGTTGTTTTGTGATGTGTTTTTGAAAAAGGTGGAAAAACCACATACATTAAAGAAATGAACAAAGGGGACAACAAACCTTCCACTAGCTGTGGAAACAAAAGCAAAAAAGCAGAGATGGAGGAACAACGGGTCTCCTCCTAACCCAAAATAAAACACAAAAGCTACTCCTCACCACCGATCTGATCAACCTCACTGAGCTCCGCCACCCTCGGACCCAGGAACTCTAAGCTGCGACGAATGCATCTCAAGGAGTCATCCAGTCTTCCTTGACCACTGTCTGTGTTTAAAGAACACCAAAGTAATAACATGCGATCAATTTTCATAATAATATCCTGAGATGGCAAAACATTGGCATTAAAAAACATAGTCATTTCTAGCAAGCCAGACATTCCACACAATTGCTTTCACCACCAGATCACCAAAGCCCCTCTGGGCCTGTCGCAAGGACCTCCTCCAAGAATCCCAAAGCGTGGTCATCGAGTCGGGTGGTTTAGGGAATTGCAACAAACTACAAAAATAAACCCAAACGAGATGTGAAAAGAGGCAACGTAAGAAAAGATGATCCACCGATTCTACACCCCTATGGCAGAGAACACAAGTTGTTGTTGGCAACCTGTTACACCTCCGCTTCTCAAGGTTTTCGAGGGAAGAAATACGGGTTTTCCAGACTAACCAATTGAAAAGGTTTATCTTTTTCGGACATCTACTTTTCCAGAAAAACCGCGCAACCGGGCAACGTAAGCCCCCATCCATCAGAAAGTTGTACAATGACTTCATTGAGAAAACACCATTCCCAGTGAGCTTCCAAGATTTAATGTCCATATCTCCTCCTCTTCTGTTCTTAAGTTTCTCCCTCAAAAATTGGACTCCCGAAAACTCCGCGAATGGCGACCGCGACAGCAAATGGGCAAGGTCAAAGACAGAAGCATTCTGGTGGGAAGAGCTACAGAACAATTCAGGCTAGATATACATAGGCGCCAATCCATCTAACCAGGCATCTTTCCAAAAGGAAGTCTCCTGACCAGCATCAATATCATAAGAGACACATGCCCGAAGGATAGGGGTACAACTGATAACCCCTCTCCAAAAGTACAACATGTGGCCCCTCTGTCTAGGAAACTGATCCCAGCCCAATAAAGAATAATTAAAGCGGATCACATCCGAAAGGAACCAATTTTCCTGTGTCACAAATTTCCACCACCACTTTCTTAACAGAGCCTGATTAAAAGTGTGGAGATTTAAGATTCCCTACCCACCATAATCCCGAGGCCTGCACAAAGTCTTCCAACTCACTAGTCGACATGCCGGTTTGTCAATATCAGGACCCGTCCACAGGAAATCTCTTCTGATCTGGTCAATTTTTTTGATAACCCATGCTGGGAGACGGAACATAGACATCCAATTAGTCGGTAAAGCCGAGAGGACAGAGTTCACCAGCGTGAGTCGACCCCCCAACGAAAGGAATATACCTTTCCAGGATGCCAGCCTATTACTCACTTTAAGGATAACCCCATCCCAATCTTGACGTCTGGGTCTACGCCCCGCAATTAGAATACCCAAATAAGTAACCGATAGCTGTCCAGCTTAGCAGTTCAGGGTATCAGCAGCTTCCTTAGTCGGAAGGTCGCCCCATTTGCTCGATAATAAGCAAGTTTTGGAAAAATTGGTTGCAAGACCTGATAACCCTTTAAAAATAAACAGAATAAGTTTAACAATTCTCAGATCCTCCAACCCACCCGTCGTTAGAATGAGCAAATCATCCGCATAATGAATATTACACCGATTTCCGAATACCCCAAGTGGGATGTCCACCAAAATCTTGGACTTCAAGGCATGAGAGAAACAATGTTTGTGATGTATTTTGAGAAAAATGTTTTTTATATGGGACACAATCTCTGGAAGTTAGTGTCCATCCAATGCTGGAGTTGCTTAAGAAAGTGTGTGACCAATGAGATTATAAGGAGTGGCTCTAACCATTGGTTATTTGTTTTTATGTTCCCTTGTCTGTAATACTTTTTGATATATAATATTAGTAAGTCGAGGATGCTGGTTGGTTGGTCAAAAATCCTTCAAAGTCTTCATTCTCTTTTGATGTATTGACCAGAGAAAACCCTGAAACAATATTGAGAGGCATTTTCACAAACACCTTGGTTACTACCAGACATTTCATCAAACACCATTGTTTTCTCTTTGTATTCGCAGGTTAAAGTTTCTACAGCTTCAAGACAAGCTCCAGCAGCTCAAATTTTCCCTAGAAACTGCGGACAAATGTGGAAACTCTGGTGAGAATTCAGTGCTCGTTCAACTCCTACAGTCCTTGTTTTCAATTGCAACTGAGATACATGAACTCGTTGACAAGTGTAGCAATGGGTTGTATAGTGGTGGGAACCTCCAAATGAACTGTGATCTTGATGTTGCTGCGTCTGAGTTTGAGCTTCATGCTAACAGTCTCAATGAGATATATGCTTCTGGAGTTCTGAAACCTGCTGGAGCTCCTGTTGTCTCGCGTCCCGGTGCTGGTGCCAGGCAAAGTTCTACTTAGAGGACCTGATCGCAAGGCTAAAGGTAGAAGATGCGGAGTTGAAGACTCAATCATTGGCTGGCATTAACGAGATGCTCAATGAAGATGAGTGTTGAGAGAAGAACACAGCCTTTACAGGTGTACACACTCTTGATGTTGCTGCGTCTGAGTTTGAGCTTCATGCTAACAGTCTCAATGAGATATATGCTTCTGGAGTTCTGAAACCTGCTGGAGCTCCTGTTGTCTCGCGTCCCGGTGCTGGTGCCAGGCAAAGTTCTACTTAGAGGACCTGATCGCAAGGCTAAAGGTAGAAGATGCGGAGTTGAAGACTCAATCATTGGCTGGCATTAACGAGATGCTCAATGAAGATGAGTGTTGAGAGAAGAACACAGCCTTTACAGGTGTACACACTCTTGATGTTGCTGCGTCTGAGTTTGAGCTTCATGCTAACAGTCTCAATGAGATATATGCTTCTGGAGTTCTGAAACCTGCTGGAGCTCCTGTTGTCTCGCGTCCCGGTGCTGGTGCCAGGCAAAGTTCTACTTAGAGGACCTGATCGCAAGGCTAAAGGTAGAAGATGCGGAGTTGAAGACTCAATCATTGGCTGGCATTAACGAGATGCTCAATGAAGATGAGTGTTGAGAGAAGAACACAGCCTTTTCAGGTGTACACACTCTAATTTGCACACACCATGGATGAAACCAGATGACAATTAAAATGTAGAACAAGAAGCAATTAAGGCATAGAGTACACAAGATTTAGTGTATGCTCTTGAGCAGACCAAGCTTCAGTTGTATCTGCAAATCTGCATGCCAACAGAGGAGAAGAGAAATAGATGATGTTCTTCTTCTATGTTTTTTTTTTTGGGGGAAGAGCCACCATGGTAGCTATTTGTTAAGAGAAGAACGGAAACTTACAATCAAACAAACACACAACACAATATTCAAAGCTAGATTATAAAAAAACCAAAAACCAGCAAAACCAAATCAGACATGAAATCCAATGTTCTAATCATCTTCATCCGCTAATGCGGTTTCTCCATGCCTTGGTGAAACAGAGAAAGACAAACGGCTTGAATCCCTTAGCCAGCAAGAGTAATAACAACTTTAATTTGTTCCAAGAATGGTGGATCAAATCAATCTTGGGACTGTTAAGAAACAAAAGTAGTTGACGAAGTTCATCCAAGCAAATAGACTGGTGCCAGAAAATTTCTTTTGCAAAACCATGTAGCATTGCCCAAAGCTCTCTTGAACTGATGTATATATTGGAGCATCTTTCACCAATTTACTTCACAATTTTTAGAGAAGCAATTAAAGCCATAATCTCCATTTCAACCTTAGCAGCCAAAATAGAAGGCGAAAGGCCTGCACAAACAGCTTTGGATTTAGATTCAATCATGATAAAGCCACTACCACCCTTACTAGTAGCAGAATTCCAAGCAGTAGCTGAGAAGATTCCCAGCTAATCCAATTTGGGTATGTTATACGTCAAATAATTGATTAATTTGTGATTAGCTCTCGTCAACTTGAAATCCTGAACATGCTCCACCGCTTTCATTGCTACCTGAAGAGGATCAAGATTGATCTCTCTAGAAATAATGTCACATCGCGTCTTCCAAATAAATCACAGAGTAGCAGCTGTCAAGGAGGCAGAATAAAGGTTATTGACAGCTTGAAAGGGAAACAATCAATACCCAGTAGCAATATGTTCAGATTAATTAAACTTGTAGTTAGTTAAAATCTCCACCAGCCTCCAAATTGATTGACTTTTTAAGCAAGTTCTTAGAAGATGGTCTGAAGTCTCAGTGATAAGGCCGCAAATTAAAGCACACAATTGTCAGGGGGACCCAAATTCATGTGATAAAGAAAATCATAAGTCTTGAGCTTTCCCTGAATCAAAAGCCAAATAAAAGATTTGACTCGAGGAGCCACATAAAAATTCCAAATAATAGGCCAACCTTCCCTTTGTGGAGTGTCCAAATGTCTACTGTTTAAGAAATTATAAATAGAAACAGTAATATTGTTGTTGTTGGTAGTCTTAGGAAACTACACCCACTTGTTATCAGCCTTTGGAGTGATCTTCCCATGACTAATCAAAGGAGAATCCCAGCATGTGCCAAAAACCATATATATCTAAAACTTGTCTGTTCCAGGAGGAATTAAGCATAAACCCAGAGATTTGGCAATGTTCAAAGTCCACATTCATATTAAGAGGCACAGGTTTGAATGCAATTGGCACATCAAAAATCCAAGGATGAAACATAACTGAAGTGGTGAAAGGATTAACACAGTTAATCCAAAGATGGGGCTTAATAATAGAAGCAGTTAGAATCAAACCCTTGAAAAAAGCAGAACAACCACACAACACATTATGAGTCCAAAAGTTAAAAATCCCATATTTCATATAAAGAATATCCACCCAAATTGAATATTGCTTGTTAAGATAATTGAAGAGATTTTTTGCCATCAAAGAATGCTTAGCAAGAGAAATGTTCCTCACACCCATGCCCCCTTAGCTTTGTTAGAAGTTATAGTTGACCACTATGTTGATGAAGAAGCTCACAATTCTCTGCAGATAGGAAAGAGCATCATTCACTCACATTCCAATATTCTCAGTAAATTACTTTTTTAAGTTACAAGCATTTTATAAGTTTACAAGTACTTGATCAAAAGACACATATCTCAAGACAACCAACTTAACATACACCACATGATTTAGAAAACACATCTTAAGACAAACTATTAAGCATATACATTAATACAAGTTTATTTTACTAACACCCTTCCTTAAGCTTGTCATCAGCCTTTCACTACACCAAGACATGTTCTCATCATGTAGAAATATTCAAACTTAAAGGCTTTTGTAAACAAATCAGTTACATGCTCTTTGGATTGCACATACTTCAGCTGGATCTCCTTCTTACCAACACATTCTCTTATGAAATGATATTTAGTATCAATATGCTTGCTTCTTTAATGAAAAATTGGATTTTTAGCCAAAGCAGGCTGATTTATTATCCACAAAAACATTTTTGCTCCAGTTTGCTCAAACTTCAAATTACCCAGAAGTTTTCTCAACCAAATCCCATGGCAAACACAAGAAGCTACTGCAACATATTCAGCTTCACATGTTGAAAGAGTAACAATTGGTTGCTTTTTTGAACTCCAACCAAATGCAGCAACACCCATGAAAAATATAAAACCACTGGTGGTTTTCCTATCATCCACATCTCTAATTGTTACTGAAACCAAACAACCTGAAATCATTTGCAACAGTATAAAACAACCCATAATTTAATGTTCCTTTCACATATGAGTCATACTTGGGGCTTCCATGTAGTGACTAATGACACCAACACCATATAAGATATATGGTCTTATACAGGTTGGAAACCGCAACCTTTCCACTAATCTTCTAAACATAGTGGGATCTACCTTTCAACTTTATTAAACCTTGAAAATTTGATTCCAAATTCCATAGGTGTAGAAATAGAGTTGCACCTATCCATATTGCCTTTAATATTGCTTCTGTATAGGCCTTTTGAGAAACAAAGGTTCCTTCTTCATTCTATTTCACCTCAATACCTAAATAATAACACATGAGCCCCAACTCAGTCATTTCAAACCTTTCAGTCCTTTGCTTCTTAAAATTTTCAATGATGATCTGATTATTGCTTATGAAGATCAAATCATCCACATACAAGCAAACATACATAACCGCTCCATCTTTTTTCTCTTTCACATACAAGGCATGTTCATATGGACACTTTGTGAAGCCATTTTTCTGAAAATATTCATCAATGCAATTATATCAAGCCTTTTATCTTCTTTCTCTTCAATAATGTAACCTTGTGGTTGGTTTACATAAACCTCTTCTTTTAACACTCCATTCAAAATGGCTGATTTGCATCCATCAAATATAGCTTCCATCTTTGTTGAGCTGCCATTGCAATAATCAAACGAACTGTCTCCATACAAGCCATCAGAGCAAATACCTCATCATAATCTATTCCTGCCTTTTGGGTGAATCCTTTTGCTACAAGACAAGCTTTATACTTCTCCACTTCTCCTTTAAAGTTTTTCTTTGCTTTGTAGATCCATTTCACTGCTATAGGCTTCTTTCCTTTAGGAAATGTTGCTAACTCCCACGTTTCATTTCTATTAATAGCTGTTATCTCTTCATTCATAGTCGTTCTCCATTTTTCATCTTGAACAGCTTCCTCAAAGGACATTGGCTCTATGTATGCAAATAAACAGAATAGAGTGGAATCTTCATTAATTTTTTTTGTCTCTTCATATAATTAAGCTAAGCTTCGCATACAAGATGGCCTTTTAGATGAGTTGGGAGAAGAAAAATCTCCTTGATCAACATGAGACACTTGGGAAGGCATTTATGTTGTGGCAACTTCCACCATCTCATTTGAAGATGAATCAGTAATAAAAAAATCTTCAAGCAGGGAAAGAAAGTTGTAATTTTCATTTTGAGAGAACTTGCCACTTCTAAAAGCCTTCATCATCAAATTTTGCATCTCTACTAACTATAGTTCTTCCAGTCTGAGGATTGTAGAATTTATAACTCTTTAAGTTCTTGGCATATCCCAAGAACACCAACTTTTCACTCTTATCATCTAACTTGCTCATTGTCTCATACGGGACATGAACATAGGCAATGCAACCAAACACTCTCAAGTGAGAAATATTTGGATTTGTCCACTCCAAGCTTCTTGAGGTGTTTTTTGCTTCAATTTCTGTGTAGGACTTCGATTACTCAAATAGATTGCACATTCTACTGCTAATGCCCAAAATTCCTTTGTCATTAATTTACTCTTCAACATACTACAAGCCATGTTGAGAATTGTTCTGTTTTTCCTCTCTACAACACCATTCTATTGAGGTGATCTCGGCACAGTCAAAAAATGTCGAATGGCACAGTGATTACAGAACTGATTGAATTATTTTGATGTAAACTCCTCTCCTCGATCAATTTGCAATGCTTTGATCAGATAGCCACTTTCATTTTCAGCTTGAGCTTTGAATGTCTTAAAGACTTCAAGTGCTTTTGATTTTTCCTTCAAGAAATAAACCCAAGTTTTTCGAATACAATCATCAATAAATAATAAGAAGTACATGTTCCTTCCAAAAGAACTTGGTTGGATAGGCCCACATATGTCAGCATATACTAATTCAAGCGGCTTAGAAGCTCTAGAAAGTGACTCCTTTGGAAAACTCATCCTTGATTACTTCCCATACATACAACATTCACATATTTGATTGGAATAATGTATGTATGGCAAACTATACACCATGTTTTTTCTTGAACAATTGCTCCAATCCAGCAAAATTTAGGTGACCCATTCTGAGATGCCAAAGCCAAGAAAGATTAATCTCATAAGCCTTCAAGCACATGGGAGTGTCACAATTAATTTGCAACTTGAGCATATTATTCTTAGATAATGGTACCTTTGCCAATGTTCTCCCTTTTCTATCCCTCATAACCAACCCTTTTTTATTCATTTCAACTTCACATCCCCTTTCAAGCAACTGCCTAATACTGAGAATATTAGTTTTTAGGGCTGGTACATAATAGGCTTGAGAGATGAATTGATGATCACCATTCCTTGTTCTAATGAGAATATCACCTTTGCCTAATACTAGGACTTTAGTCTTATCACCAAATGAGATGCTCCCTTTAATTGTCTAATCAAGACTATAAAATAGATCTTTATTCCCAGTCATATGGTTACTAGCTCCTGAGTCAAGGTACCAAAACTTGGAATTTTTTTTTTCGTTTGTTATCACCATGTGATAGGTTTAGCGTTCTTGGTAATATTCTTTCTTTTCAATAATAGAAGTGTAATGCCACTTCCAAATTGAGTAGTGAGTACCCCCTCTCACTTGTTAAAGATGTTTATTGAGGACTGAGGCTGTTAAATCTTCCTCTGGAAGTTCCGACGGTGTCTGGCGATCTGAGCTTCCCGATGGCCCCGGCGGGGCCAACGCTCTCTCCTCCAAAAGTGAAAGCGAACTCGGGTGTCTCCTGGGCTAATGTGGTCTCCTCTGGGCCCAAGCATGAACCCTTTGAAATCCCCCCACATCTGCAAAAGAAGCATTTCGATAAACTTAAACTCCATTCTTCCTCTTCTGTTACCATAGGAAATGACCTATGGCTTCAGGCCAGAGATAGTATGCAAACCTCAATTTATGCTAAATTCTTGGGCAAATCTCTGTCTCTTGAGCAGGCTAAGCTGGCCATGGCGGATGCTTGGCGTGGTCTTGGCGCTTTCTCGGTTGTCGATCTTCCGAATGGTTTCTACTACATACGTTGTGAATCGCAAGAGATGCAATGTCGTCTCCTCTGGGACGGCCCTTGGAACGTTGCTGGACGTATCTTGCAACTCTCTCCATGGTCGAAAACCTTTCAGCTAGCGTTTGAAAAGCTTGATCTGGCGGCTGTCTGGATCCAGATTCATCATCTTCCCATCGAGCTGTGGGAAGGAGATATCCTGGAATCAGTCGCCTCCCAGTTCGGCAGAGTGCTCAAAGTTGATTCCCATACCTTGGACTGTTCCAGAGCTAAGTTCGCCAGGGTCTGTGTGGAGTTGGACCTTAGCCAGCCACTCCAACAAGGAACCTGGGTTAAATATGGTGAGTTCTCAGTTTTTGTTTTAGTTCTCTATGAAAAACTTCCAGTGTTTTGTTTCAGGTGTGGCATGGTTGGTCATGGCGACACTCTCTGTCCCACCCGCAACAATCCCTGTCGTCCTAAACCTCATGTGCCCTCGGAGGCTCCCTCCGAGCTGGTGTTAGAGGACCTCGGAATGCAGGTGAATGTGGTTGTGGGTGATCAAGATGATATCGCCGCTGATATTCCGATCATGAAACCCTCGGAAACAGACAGTAAATTTGGGCCTTGGTTAAAGCCCAATGGCCATCGCCTCTCAAACCGGAACAGATTCAATGGTAGAGGTGGTGGTCGGGGCGGTGGCCATACCCACAACGGTAACCAAAACCCTACCTCTCAGCTGTGCCCTGGGGACGATGATCAGAGAAATGACACGTGGCAACCCGATTTTCCTTCACTCAGACAAGTGGCATCCTCTTCTCGTGTGGGTTCGACACGTGGAGGACATGCAAGTAGAGGAGGACATTCTCGTCTTTCCTCTAGATCCTTGGTTCTTTCGCCACCTAATCCCGAGACCCTTGGGCCCAACAACGCACTAACTCTCTCTGACGCCTCTTGCCGTCCCGAGGAATCACCACAAATCACTCTTTCAGTCTCTCTTGGCTTAAAGAAACATGCTGCTACAGTGTCGCCACTACTACCAATACGCTACTTGACAAGATGGAAAATCGCCCGTTGGCTTCCCCAAAACAAAAGCTTCTGTCTCTCCCCTCTAACAAGCAACATACGGATGAGCCTCTTCTCATCTCCTCGATCCCATCACCCGCCCATGAGCCTGGTCCAAACCCTGTGGACAGGCACCTGGTTTTGGTTGACAAGGTGGTCCAGATGATCTCTTCCGAGGAGAACCCTGAGGATGATATGGAGGAGCGCGCTTCGGTTGACTCTGAAACCTTTCATGATCCAGACGATGACATGATCTTAGCTCAGTTTCAACCTGATGCAAAAATGAAGGCTTTAGCCCGCAGAGAAACTGAGAAAAATGGCTCCAGAGCCAAAAAAGGGAGGAAAACCTAACCTTTCATCTTTCTTTTTTCTTTCTCTCTCTTGGTTTTCTTATGAAGGTTTTTACTTGGAATTGTAGAGGTGTCTCAAACACTAGAACGGTTGACTATATTAAAGATATTATGAAAAGACTTAAGCCGGATTTCATCTGTTTAGTGGAAACTAAGTCAAACTCTAATCGTATTATGCGTTTTTGTAGCAGATTTAAACACTGCTGGGATTGGGCGGCTATTCCCTCAAATGGCTTCTCCGGAGGCATCATTGTCCTTTGGAAATGTTTCAAGGGTTTAGTTACTCCGATAGCAAGCTCCAGACTTGTGTTTCACCTCATCATCTCTTCTTTAAACGAAACCTGGATCTTGTCAATCATCTACAATTCCCAGGTTTTATCTAAGCACAAAAAGCTTTGGAAATCCCTAATTGGTTTTTCTCACTTGAACTCGCCTTGGCTCCTTACGGGAGACTTCAATACGATTGCTTCAATGAACGAGCATCAAGGGGGGTCTTTCAGTAACTATTCTTCCAAATCTAAAGCTTTCTTCTCCTTTATTCATGATAACAATCTCCATGACCTAGGTTTTGTAGGGCCCTGTTTTACTTGGTGTAACAACCAGGATGGCCTTGTTCGCAGATGGGCTCATCTTGACCTTTTTTTTAGTAAATTCCCTCTGGCTCCTTCGCTATACCTCTTTCACGAACCAGCACTTGGCTTGTCTAAACTCGGACCACGCTCCTATGATCCTCTCGGCTTTTGATTCCCCTTCTTCCTCAAATAAAATTTTTCGTTTTGAAATGCTTGGTTGGATTATGATGGGTGTCATAGTAATGTTATCAGTGCTTGGAATTCTAATACCTCTTCTTCTCCCATGCACTCTTTTGCTTATCTCATCTCTTGTACTAAGAGGAATCTTTGCAGGTGGAAAAATTCATCTCCCAACTTTTTTAATAAAGAAATCCAAAACATTGAAATGGAGATTTCCTCTTTGGACCAGAACAACACCCTCTTGGATGATTCATGGAGGAATACTTGGCTTAGGGCACTCAAAAATCTCCATACGGCTCTGCTCAGACAAAAAACAATTTACTAGGGTCAACAGGCTAGAAACCTGTGGTTAGTTGGTGGTGATACAAACTCTAGTTTTTTTCCAAAAAGCCGTCAAGATTAAAAATCACAAAAACAAAATCAAAAGCATCAAAGATACTTCATGTAACATTTATACTGCTCAGAGTGATATTGAAAATTGTTTTGTTAATTTCTACAAAAATCTTTGGAGTTCCTCTGCAAATCTTGACCTTAATTCCCTGATTCTTGCCTTGCCGGATGATTTCCCCGTGTTGGATGTTGAGGAAGGAGAAGCTTTGATTAAACCTATCTCTAAGCAGGAAGTTTATCAAACTCTCAACTCAATGCCCCGGGGAAAAAGTCCTGGCCCGGACGGTCTTAATGTGGAATTTTATATTTTCTATTGGAATGTTCTTGGGGATCATCTTGTTAAAGCTATATCTCATTTTTTTACTCATGCTAAAATTCCTGTCTCTTGGGGTAAAACTCTTGTCACTTTGATTCCTAAAAACAAAAATCCTATTTCTGTTTTGGATTTCATACCTATTTCTCTTTGCAATGTTTGCTATAAAATTTTAGCTAAGATTTTGGCCAACCGTTTGAGGTCTGTGATTCATAAATTAATTAGTCCCGAGCAAACTGGGTTCATTCTGGGGCGTGGCACTTATGATAACATAATTGCAACCCAGGAAATCGCCCATGGCTTAGAATATGATACCTCTATCCTCCCTAGGATGATGCTTAAAATAGACATTGAAAAAGCCTTTGATACTATTGAATGGGCCGCAATCTTTGCCACCCTCCACAGAATGTCCTTTCCAACTCGATGGATCTCTTGGATTAATGCTACCCTTTCCTCAGCCTCCTTCTCTTTCAATATCAATGGTCATACTTCCACCTGGATTAATAGTAATAGCGGAGTGAGACAAGGGAACCCCCTGTCCCCTCTTCTTTTTCTACTTACTTCCCAGACCCTTTCTGCAATTCTCAATAAAGCCATGAACTTAAACTTGGTCCCTGGATTCTCCTGTAACCTAAGTAGAAATTTCAATCACCTGATGTTTGCCGATGACCTCATCTTTATCACGAGGGCCTCTAGGAAAGCAGCCAAGAATTGTCTCCTCTGCCTCAATATCTATCACAATTTAACGGGCCAGAAACCAAATCCTTCCAAATCTGCTATCTACCTACCCTCTTGGTGCAACAAGAAAATTGCTCGTTTAATCTCTAAAATTCTTGGCTTTAAGAAAGGACACTTTCCTTTCTCTTACCTTGGTGTTCCTATATCCCCGAAAAATCTTTTGGTTAGACAACTTGATTTTTTTACCAAAAAGAGTCCATCAGGACATTAATCATTGGAATCACTCAAACCTCTCCTTAGCTGGTCGTTCGGTTTTGCTTAATAGTACTATCTTTGCAATTCCAAATTATTTTCTATCAGTCATGAATCTTCCTCTTTCTATTCTTGACTCTATTTCTAGAATTGGTAGGATTTTTCTTTGGAGTAATGGCGGCAATAATCCCGGTTTCCATTCTGTTGGCTGGTCCCTTACTACCCAAAAAAAAACTGAGGGAGGACTCGGTATTAGAAATCTCAGACTGGTCCAACACTTGCTTATGGCCAAACACATCTTTGCTATTATGAATTCGGAAAACAAAATTTGGATTGATATTTTTAAAAGCAAATATGGAAACTGGCACCCTTGGCAGCATAACAGATCTTCTCAATCCTCTTGGTTCTTCAAATCCATTTGCAATTCTGCAAACTTTCTCAAAACAAATTTTTCTATCTCTTTTGTTAATCTTGACGGCTTAGATTGGATAAGGGATCCATGGTTTTTGGACTTGCCCATATCCCATAAGCCAACATATTTGAATATGATCCTTGATTTGGATAATGTTCATTTCAAAGATTTTTTGAGGAATAATTCTCTATGCAATGATTATCTGATTATGATGTTTTTAGATTCTGTGAACCTGGACCGTTGCAAAACCCTGAAACTAGAAGCCCACGGCCCATCTCGATGGGTTTGGGCCTCCACAAATCACATGGCTACCATTTCCTCCTCAGTATATGATCATATTATCTCTTCTGAAGATTCTGGGGCTCTTTGGAGTGGATGGAAACAAATTTGGAAACTCTTTGTCATTCCATGTGTGAAAACATTCATTTGGAAAATGGCCCATGGCAAGCTTACCACGGGCGCTTATCTTTACACCCTGAACATTGGACCTTATGTAAAATGCTATTTCTGTGATTTGGAAGAGGATTCCATTGATCACTCTATTTGGCGGTGCTCCAAAGTTAAACATATTTGGGATTCTATCCTTGCTATGATGAACATCAATTCTCCTGATTTCCAATTTCTGAGCTCGGGTAGCTGGTTAACTCTCAAGACCCACAACAGAATGGAAAATTTCAAAACCAAAGCCCTTATTGCTTCTACAGCTTGGCTTATTTGGAAGGAAAGATGCAACTGCATTTTTCAAAACCTCACTCCAAAACTTGGAAACATTCTTACCAGAGCAAATGCCTATTGTGAGGATTTCTTCTCTGCATCCGGCAAAAACCATAGGGAGCTTCTTCGACTTAATTCTACTTCAAATTCAATTTTCATATACACAGATGCCTCTTGGAGAAACATTTCTCAATGTGCTGGTCTTGGTTTTATTATCATTACTAACCCGGGGAAAATCTTATTGGCAGGTGCTCTGGGTGCTCATCATGACTCTCCAATCAATGCAGAACTTGATGCTATTTGTCATGCTTTATCCATCTGCAGAGAGAGAAGCTGGTTTCCAAATCGAATTTTCACTGATTCCCCGGGTGCTGCGAAGTTGGCTCAAAATCCTCACCCTTGCATTGCTTGGCAGTCCACTGGGATGATTATCAAGCTGCGAAACATCCTCCATGATTTCCAAAATATTTGCGTATCAACCATTCCTAGAGATGAAAACTTGCTTGCTAATGAGTTGGTTGTTTTTGGGAGAATCAATCCACATTTATCTCTCTTCTTCAGGGGCATGGATCGCCCAAATTGGTTGGAAGAAATATGCTCTTGTCTCAATCTTAGTTTTTGAATCCTGTTTTAGTTCTCTTTTTCTTTTTTTCTAGCTTTCAGCTCTTTTGTTCCAAAAATAATAATAATAATAATAATAAGGGTAAATTACAAGATTAGTCACTAAACTATCCACCAGTTCCTATTTTGGTCACTAAACAAAAAAAAAATTCTATTTTGGTCACTAACCTTTTAAATTGCTTCCAATTTGGTCACTGACGCCAATGCCGTTAACGGCGAGCTGACGTGGCTTAGCCATGTCAGCGAACTTAACCACGTCAGCACTGCTCTTTAAAAACGTGTCTTCTTTCTTTTTCCCCTTTCCCTTTCCCTTTTCTTTCTTCTTCCTTGCCCTCAGTCCTGTAATGGGAATTCCCGTGAGATCAACATGTGGTAGATTTGAGTTGCAGTTTCCAGTAATGGCCGAAAGCTATCAGATATTGATCATTGTCTCTTCTTTTATTGTGCAGAGAAAATGATGATTCATCAATGGGGAATCGATGGGCTTGTGATAATCCATCTGAATGAGACCTGCAGTATGAAAACAACACCATCTATTTCTAAAAACAACAGAAACCAATGAATGCTTAATCCTTGTTTATTGTGCTTCACAAATTCAATGAACAACTTGCACCTCCCTGAGAACACACACACAAGTACTTAAAAATTAATTTTTGGCCAAACAAAAACAAGAAAAAAAAACACAATACATGTAGAATGTCATTATGTAGAATAAGCAACACAGAATGTCATTATATTTTAGTAATACACAGAATTCCAAGATGATACAGAATAACCAACACATAATTCTACAGATGATACAGAATAACCAACACGGATATGCATATAAACTGGTAATTTTGCAGATGATACAAAATAAGCAACATAGTCATCTGGTAATAACATAATGACATTCAGAATTCTACAGATAATCTAGTAATTCTGCATATGATACAAAAAATAATTGTTTTGCATGGTAAACTTACATCAGGCATCCATCTGCAGGAGAAGAAGAAAGAAACGGGCAAGGAGAAGAAGAAAGAAAAGGGAAAGGGGAAGAAGAAAGAAGACACGTTTTTAAATAGCAGTGCTGATGTGGTTAAGTTCGCTGACATGGCTAAGCCACGTCAGCTCGCCGTTAACGGCGTTGGCGTCAGTGACCAAATTGGTAACAATTTAAAAAGTTAGTGACCAAAATAGAATTTTTTTTTTTTGTTTAGTGACCAAAATAGGAATTGGTGGATAGTTTAGTTACTAATTTTGTAATTTACCCTAATAATAATAATAGAAGTGTATAGTTATATATTTTCCCACTTCTACATGGGTTGCCCATCTAATGCTTTACTGTTCTGTATTACTGTAAGAGTTAAATGTAATCTGGAATGAACTCAATCCTGAAAGTGCTGATCTTTTGAATTTTAGTAAGACTGAATTTATAAACTGATATTCGTGACATGTCTTAGTTGCTTACTATTCAAGTGGGTTCCTCTAAGACCTGAATCCTTGCTATATATAGCTGCAAACTTTTATAATCTTAATGAGTCATCCATTTTCCAGTGCTTGGTGGAATAGTCTGAGAAAATATCATGTGTTCAATGGTGCCTTTAATTTCTGGTTCTGTAGGGTAGTCTGATGATACTGACACTGCACCGATTTTTATTTTTAGAGGCACATTGATAGAGGTGTTTTTAAAAACCGGCTCCATGAGTGAAATTAAGAAAAAAAAAATATCCCAGTTTTAGAGCCGGTTTAAGATAACCGCATGAAAAAGTTGGATTTTATTCAGGATGTTCTCTGGCCTTCTTTGTTTGCTCGAGCGGTGACCCTGGGGAGACATCGCCCTAATCGTAGCCATTCTTCATTTGCTCAAGTAGAAACCCAAAGGAGAGGAGATATATATCAGGATCGTAAGTGCCACCACTCCCCCTCGCCGAAACCCTAAACCTAATCCCCGATCCAGCTCCTCCTCCGGCTGTAGTGGTTGGTTCTCCCCGATCTCTTCGACCAAACCTCTTCTCTCACCCTTAACTATTGAGACGATGAAGATGATGATGATGATGAGACTGAAACCCTAGTTCCTCCTCCTTCACTGGCTCATCACACACTTGATTCTTGATTTCTTCTCTCCAGACTTCCATGCAATAACAGAGATATGAATGAAGACAGAGCAGAGAAGGCGCATGGTGTCCTGGTGGCCGGAGAGGCAAATAATCTCCGGCAAGCATCTGAGCTAATGAAGTCCATTATCTCTTCCTCTTATTCCACCAAACTCTTCTCTCACAAATGGCAGTTGCTTCGAGACAAGCTCCAGCAGCTCAACTCTGCTCTAGAAACTGCAGACAAATGTGGAAACTCTGGCGAGAATTCAGTGCTTGTTCAACTCCTACAGTCCTTGGTTTCAACTGCAACTGAGATACATGAACTCGTTGACAAGTGTAGCAATGGGTTGTATAGTGGTGGGAAGCTCCAAATGAACCGTGATCTTGATGTTGCTGCCTCTGAGCTTGAGCTTCACGCCAACAGTCTCAATGAAATCTATGCTTCTGGAGCTCTGAAACCTGCTGGAGCTCTTGTTGTCTCGCGTCCCGGCGCTGGTGCCAGGCGTGAGGATGTGAAGTTCTACTTAGAGGACCTGCTCACAAGGCTAAAGGTAGGAGATGCGGAGATGAAGACTCTAGCCTTGGCCAGCATTAACGAGATGCTTCATGAAGATGAGAAGCATGCAAGGATACTGGTCATGGAGATTGCTGACTCTGTTGACGTTCTTGTACGCGTTCTTGAATCCAAACAAGTTAGCATTCAAGAGCAAGCAGCAGAGGCCATCGCAGTGATCGCCGGGCAAGGTTCTTCTTAGAGGGGAATTCTTCTCAATGCTGGCATTCTCTCTCCACTGATTGAGACTGCAGATTCTGCAAGTGAAGCAGTGAAAGAAAGAGTGACTAGAGCTCTGAAGAAGATGACCGAGCATGCTGACAACTGTTGGTCAGTTTCAGCTCATGGTGGTGTTACAGTTATGCTCAAGATCTTGGCTGAAGTTGGTGCGAGTGTTCAGTTGATAAGTTCAGCTTGTGGTGTTCTGAGGAACCTCAGTAAGGTCCATGAGATCAAGAGATTCATGATGGAGCATGGACTTGTTTCTCTTCTCATTAACTTCTTGAGATCAAAAGAAGAAGGCTCTCAGATAGAAGCCATTGAGTTTCTGCATCATTTGGCCGTTCAGGATGGTGCCATGAAGGATAATGTGATTAAGGGAGGTGTAGTTGAGTCACTACTCAAGATTCTCAATCCCAATTCTCTTCAATCTTCCAAAGCTAGAGAGGTTGCACTTAGAGCAATCCAAGGATTATGCTTCTCGTCAGTGAATTCCATCACTGGCTTAATTCATTGTGGATTCCTTGATCGAGTTCTCTTCTTTCTAAAGGATGGTGAGATTTCTGTACAAGAATCAGCACCGAAGGCCACCTTTCATCTATGTGGGACTTCCCAAGTTGTTGTTAAGAAGGCCATGGGTGATGCTGGCTTCATGGAAGAACTTGTGAAGTGGCTTGAGACCAAATCACCTGAAGCCCAAGAAATGGCTGCAGAGATACTCTGTAGCTTGCTTTCCATACAAAGGAATCAGAGAAAATTCATTAGAGAAGATCACAACATCAGAAAGGTAATCAAATTACTTCATCAGGTGGAGGAGAAACCTGCGGTTCTAAAGAAGCATTTGCTATCCATTTTATTTTTATTGTCCTGTAGCTATAATGGGCAGAGAAAGATTATCTCGGCCGGGTATGTGGAGCATTTAGAGAAGTTTGCAGAGAACGGTGTGGTTGATGCCAAGAAGATTCTTAAGAAGCTGTCAGGTAACAGGTTTCAGAGTATTTTCAGTGGATTTTGGAAGTACACATCATTATAGTCTCTGTTACAGTCACATGCACGAGAGTTCAGAAGAACATTGTAAGCAATAGAGCAGGGAGATATTCCAACATTCTTCATGTTGGTGGTACTTAAATCTTTAACAGATTTGTAATGAAATGGAGAAAATTCTTGGAATTATGTATGCCATGTTCAATCAGTAATTGTGCTAATATACCATCCCTGCTGGGAGCACTAACAGCAATGTCAGTGGGGTGTTTGAAATTTATTTTTCATTTACTATTGAATCCAATCCAATGCGCATGAACAAGATTGTATTCTTACGGCTTTTTTCTCTTCTTTAAGCTCACACAAAAAACATGAATGAATTGTTTGTCTGTTCTAAAGTTCTTTATTTAAACGAGCACGGGTTGCTTAGACAGGGAGACGCAACTCTTCACACTTGCAAAGAAGCGCATCCCTGTCTAAGAAACCTGTGCTCGTATTATTATTTTTATATTAATAAAATCAGCTCATCAAGCTCTTTCCCTAAAAAAAAACGCATCTTACGCGGAAAAGAACGTTTTTCTTGTGACTGAATATCTTTGTCTTAAGTGATAGTATTGCTCGGTAAATGAGATTGTTGGTTGGTATCAAGTTTCAACACGGTATTCTTTACATAAGAATTTGATAATGCATTGTCAAAGTTCACTGTTGAAGTGGATGAAAAAGAATATACATGGATTAGTTGAGAAGATAAGGAAGGCTAGCAATAGAATACGATGCTTGTGTCCCAGAATGAAAGCAAGAACCATTAGATAAGTAGTCATAAGGACAAGTAACACAGGAATGATGGAGAAATATAGTACTATTGTATTAACAGGTGAGAAGCCAGACAAAACAACCACAGAATGATCCAAAACTGAGCCAATAAAAACCTTGCAGCAATGTATGGATGCAGGACCCTATGCATAAGAAGGTAACAAAGACTTGGAGAGAATACATTATATATATGTATTTAGTATGGAGTTTGGTTTTTGCATACCATACGTGTATGCCTACTAGAAATCCAAAAGAGCAACTCTCTGATCAAGGTCCAAGAACTAGTGTTGAAAACAAATTAGAGGTCAAAAAAGGACGGACTGGCGAAGTGCTTGACCACACTGAATATATTACCCTTTTGGATGTCGCGTCCATCAATGCATGACGTGAGTGTGACAGAGATATTAGTATATTCTACTCTTGAAGGATAACATTTTACTGATAGATACTTGTCATGCTCTCACTTTCTCTCTCTATGATATAAACTTGGGAAAATTATTTTTTAGTTCATGAAAGTTTCAAAACATTCCAGACAAACCCTCTGACATTTGAATTTGCCAGACAGTCCCTCCTTTTTTTGATAGCTTATTTTTTAATTCTGACCGTGTACTTTTCAATTAATGCAGCTTACTCTATTAGTTTATTCTATTTTACAACATGTACTTCCCGCTTAAAATTATTAGTTTCCGCTTAAAATTTGGTGTTTTTGCTTAACTACATAAATTTTCACTTAACATATAACACATTTGCGTTTAAAATTTGACTTTTCCGCTTAAAATTATGGTATTTTCGCTTAAAAACTGAAAGTCAGCCCAGTTAATATCTGTTAACTTTATGTCAACGTCAATCACCTTTATGTCAGAAAGGTCTGAAAAATAATCTGTCAGAAAAAGGAAGGATCTTTTGGGAATACTCAAAGTCATGGGGTTTTTTTGTGAATACCTGAACTTTGGAGGGATTTTTTGTTCATTTCCAGTATAAATTTAGATCTTTATTTTTGGCATTTTGGCTTTGCATCTGTGATCTCTCTTTTTGCTCCATTTATTGTTAATTTTGACAGTGAGAATAAATGGCTGGTTTAATACCTTATTAGCTGACAGCTCACTGTGTTGGTGAGCTGGTTTTAGGTTAGAAAAAATATATCTACAATCCTTTAGATAAATATATATATATATATATATATATATATATATACCTGCAGTTCTGGAGTGTTGATCGCAATCTCCAAATATCTAGTAACTTAGTAAGATTATTTATTCATAGCCAGTCTCATGAATTCTGCAGCGCAAAATTCATGGATTGACAAATTACCTTTTTTTTTTTTTTTAAGGTAAATGTGGATAAACCACCGATTTATTGAAAAAAATTAAAAGGACAACAGAGACAAAAAAAGAAACAAGATGAGAGCCCCTCACCAGAAGTGAGAAAAGGTAAATATTACAAAACAGAGGAGCAGCAAAGAACAATACTGAAAATAAACACTGGACCGACGAAAGGCGTCGTCTGAAGCTATAGGTCCGTCCAGGTTAGAAAAGAAGGAGGATTACTCCTGTGCAAAGTCAGGCGCCGAGTTGCCGACCTAGTGGGAAACTCTTTCGTTAAGGAAGTTGAGTGAGTGCTTGGCTACAAACTGCCTTGTTGACATCACTAACATTGTTCAAGCATGATTTGCTCAGGGATAGAAATTTTCTTTTCAACAAATATTTCATCTTATACTTCTTGTTCCCTTCTAGACTAAGTCCATTCCCACCATGTAAATACTACCTCTTTTAAACGGGCATGCTACCAATCATTTCTAGAGAAGTCTCCATATAGTAAAAAAAAATAGGCCTATTTATACAATCCAGCCTAAAATTCTTTAATACCCAGACATCCATTGAAAAATGGGATCTCCAACTTTAAGCAAAAATCTTGAGCATTCTTTCCGTATATGGTTGTCGATCGAACATATTATCGTCTTTTTCCTCCAAATCACCATTGTAAACAATCTGTTTACGAATAGGGATAGGCATTTTACAATTTCTTCAAAAGGGCTCCTTAAGACATCACAATCTTCTATTACTCTAGACATTGCTCCAATCGTTGCAATGCTATGTCCACTTCCAAAAGTTCTTTAGCCTCCTGATCACCGTTGCGAAGAATATCACCGTCAACACCTGCTTTGATACTATCAAACATACTAACACTCAATTTGTAAAAAAAAGAACATAAATTTTCAATAGATTGGTTTCCTTTTTACAAACCCTAAATAGAAGTTTAGACCAAAGACAAAATAATAAATAAAATAAAAATAATCACAAAATATTAGATAAATAAATACAACTAAAATAACTAGCTACGGATGCTTGTATTTCAATCGTTGGAGTGAAATCGAATTACCCAAGATCATCTCTCCATTTCAACAGTGCACACATACAATATTTTGCAACATTACTATAAACAGAGTGCACAGTGGATGCACAATGCTATAAATAGTTGTGTAGTAAAAAAGTGTGATACACTAATTTGATATGAACTATTCTATCATGATCTAATAGTAATTCAATCGATCACAATCGTCTGTAGAATTCAATTTTTTGGAACTTTGTATTTCAGCTGTTGGATTAAAATCAAATGGCTCCAACTCATCTCTCTCCATCTCAACAGGACACATGTACAATATGTGCTAACAAACCTAGCACTCTCTCACCTCATTCTCCACTCAGTATATTGCTTTGATTATTGTTACTGGCCATGTTAGACTCTTTCTCCACAACAATTTGTAATGAATAAAAGCTAGAATTGCAGTAAAACACACAATCACTATTCAATCAGATTTCACAGAAAAACTCAGTCCACTGAATAGCTGAGAATTTTCCAGATCTGTTACTATTCAGGCCATTCAAACCTCAAAAGTCTTAGCAGAAATTACAGTATCTAGTGACATTCATCAAGTAACAGCAATTGAAGTTCATCACATTCAGGAATTAAAATGCAGAATCTAACAAGGTTTAAGTAATGAGAACAATCTCACCCAAACCCACTGCTAGTTGAGTGAAGTTGACTGAAGAACAAGAAATTCCAGAAATCCCAAGATCCACTGAAGACCTTGCCTCCATGCTCCCAATACCATGAGAGAAACCAGGGCCTCAATTCCCAATTTCCAGCATGCCCTTTCCTTTCTCCTCCCCAGCTCTTATATTTTGTTTTACTGCTGGTATAGTGTACTCGCGTAACCGCGAGCTTATCCTCCTCTCTCGACTTCCTCGTCGACACGAGGTACCCTCATTGTTTTCTTTCCATTCCTTCATTGCTTCTTTTGCCTTTTCCACAACTGATCCGTCCACGTGTTGATTTGCCATTGTTGTTCCTCTCCACTGAGTCATTTCTCCTTTGGGCTCATGCTCACCACATGCCCCCTGATTAATTGACCTTTTGTTAACCAATTGAACTGGTAATGTAACACAATTCCTCTGTCTCTCTTTCTCTTTTTTTTTTCCCTATCTGGACGTCGCAATTACATTTGCCCAAAATAATTAAAAATAAAAATTTTAACAATTTAAATTTAAAATCTTAAAATGTTTTTGCATACTACTAACTAAACTTGGCAAGGGTTCATCCTTCCAAACAAAGCCATTCCAAATTAAACGTTCCCATTTATGGTTATAAAATGGAATTTATGGGGTAATTAAATGCACTCATTTAAATGCTGAATTTATTCAGAAATAAATAAGAAAAAAAAAATTCAACCTTCCTTTTTTTCCCGCAAGTTATCTGTTCAGGATAATGTTTATATTTTCCTGTATTTTTTTATCCCCATAATTAATTATAAGGCATTAAAAAAATGTGACCGTATTAGCAAAGAATGAAGATAAATCCATTCAATTTATAACAGAAGATATCTTCTTTTTCATGTTTCTACATTTCAGTAAATTGGAATATAATTTAGGAATAGTCATTTTTACCCCTTCACAAGATAATAATTTCACCATTTCAAAATCTCTTCTATTTATACCCCCCATTTCTCTCCTTTGTCCTGTCCCAGTTCCGACCGTCTTATCTCTCTCTCTCTCTCTCTCTCTCTCTCTCTCTCTCTCTCTCTCTTTGTGCTGAGCTCTTGATCTCCATCAATGGCGGGCGGTGCGATCGTCAACACGTCCGGAGGAAAGGACTACCCTGGAAAGATGACAGCTTTTGTCCTCATGACATGTCTTGTTGCAGCAACCGGAGGCCTCATCTTTGGCTATGATATCGGCATATCTGGTATGAAAACTCCATCAGAGATGTTTCATTTATCTTAAAGTTTAGATTTTTGATGTGGTTTCTGTGCAGGTGGTGTGACATCTATGGACTCATTTCTGTTAAAGTTCTTCCCAAGCGTTTATAAGAAGGAGAAGGCGGACAAGAGCACAAACCAGTACTGTAAGTTTGATTCACAGTTGCTGACGATGTTCACTTCGTCGTTGTACCTTGCGGCGCTGGTTGCTTCCTTCTTTGCCAGCGTTGTTACGAGGGTCCTTGGGAGAAAATGGTCCATGTTTGGTGGGGGCATCACGTTCTTGATCGGCGCGGCGATCAATGGTGGCGCTGTGAATGTCTTCATGCTCATCCTCGGCCGCATCCTCCTTGGCATAGGCGTTGGTTTCGCCAATCAGGTATAACAAAAGGTTTTGCTGTCACCGAATTTTAAGATCTGATTTTTTTTATTATTATTAACAAAAAGAAGGGCTTTTGTGCCTGCTTGACTTTTCCTCTTCAGTATACTGTATGATGCTCTTTTTTGAATGTGTATTATTTGGAGTTTGAAAAAGCACAAGATACTAAACTTTTTAGTCGATGATTTGTTTATAATTTGTGATAATGGTTTTTGTTATTATGGGATGAATCTTTATTTTCATGTGGCCCCCTTCTTATCTGCTAAAGTGCTAATTTTATTGGAAGATAACCATTTAAGAATAGTTTATCAATGAAATGAAATTTTCTCATTTTATTATTTTTATTCTTGTATTGAAACAAAAGAAGATCTCGTTTTGGGTTAATGTTTTATCTAAAGAGTTTTGGGAATTGGTCCCAATCAAGTCACAGTGGAGTGTTGATTTTATCTGCTTCTTCATGGAGTATTACTATTCTAAAGCACGCGGATGAAATTTTTATGTTACCGAGGAGACATTTAAAGTGTGTTAATGAATTATGTATCCCCAATTTAATGTGAATGGATAGGTTTTAATTTATGATGAGAGAGGACCATAACCCAGCTGTTTTCAGCATCAAACTCCATATTATTTCCCTCCTGTTTGTTGTTCCATCTTTGTCATAAATCATGTGTTTTACTATTCTTAGTCCACCAACCGTTCACTTTTGGTTTAGAAATTACGTAACATAGTGACATCAACTTTTATCAGTTCTTCCATTTATTTAGTAATTATATTTCTAAAATAAGTTATCTTCCTGCAGAGCTGAAGGATAAAACAACATCACCATTCTTGGATTATATGTTTGCTGTTCATTATACATAGGTTCTTGCTATTTCCTACAAACACCATTTCCTGCTGTAATTCTGACATTTTTGGGCCACAACATCCAAAGGGAATAGACAGATGTATTTTTTTTATTATTATTTATTTAGATGTAGAGACATAACTTTTATGAACATGGAATACAGGTCAACCTGTGATAATGAACCCGGTAGGTTCCATGTTTTAATTGTCTTCCACATGGACAAATGCCTTACTTTCCTACCCTTCAAAAGTAGTTTGTTTATTCCCCATGTAGGACAATTAATTGAATAGGACCTTTCTCTCTCATTCATTAGCATTAGAAAAATGAAACCTCTTTGTCCCTTGTGGTCCCACTTCTGGAATCTCCAAATTGATTTAATTGTCGTGTTGATATTGAGCAATGCGCATGACTGATCATTATTTGTTGATGATCATTATGCTGGATGATTTTTCATTTACAAAATCTACTCACTGGTTTACTGCACTGCCATTGTTAGAATGTTGTATTGATCCTGTAGAAATCAGAGATATTCTTAGCATCAATGAGAAAATGAGATATTTGATAGCCCTTGTTACTGTTATGGTTGGTTACAGTCTGTGCCAGTCTACCTTTCGGAGATGGCTCCTGCCAGGCTTCGTGGTATGTTAAACATTGGTTTTCAACTCATGATCACCATTGGCATTCTTGCCGCCAACCTTATCAACTATGGTGTTGCCAAAATCAAGGGAGGTTGGGGATGGCGTGTTAGCCTTGCACTTGCTGCTGTCCCCGCGGGCATCATCACCCTTGGTTCCCTCTTCCTTCCGGACACTCCTAACTCTCTTATTGACCGTGGCCACGAAGAGAAGGCTAAGTCCATGCTCCGCAAAATTCGTGGCACTGATGACATTAAGTTGGAGTACAATGACCTTTTAGTGGCGAGTCAGGAGTCCAAAACTGTTGAGCATCCTTGGAGGAATATAACCATGAGGAAGTATAGACCCCAACTCACCATGGCCATCCTCATCCCGTTCTTCCAGCAACTTACTGGCATCAATGTTATCATGTTTTACGCCCCGGTGCTCTTCAAGACTATTGGATTTGGTTCTGACGCATCTCTTATGTCTGCCGTCATCAGTGGCCTTGTCAATGTTTTTGCCACCTTACTTTCCATCTTCACTGTTGACAAACTCGGTCGGAGGAAGCTCTTGTTGTTTGGAGGTGCACAGATGCTCATTTGTCAGGTATCATTTCCAACCCGTTACTGCTAATGTTTTCTATTCCTTGTGAATTTCTTAAGATGGTGGTGGCATGCTCTGTTTTGTTATTAGTCTTATCTTAATCATGCAATAAGGAAGACTGATACCTCAAAACATATATGTTTTGTTCTTTTCTAGTTATTGAGAAAGTTGTTGTGTTGTGAAGAAGATCAAAACATTAAGTAAGGTTTTTTTAGCTGTTCCTCAATTCAATGAAGAACTACTTTTGTCTAGACCAGAGGTTTCACATCTAACAATTAATTTCGTTTCCCCGTCTACAAAGAATGTAGTGTGCTTGTTTTATATATGGAATCAGTTCATTTGAGTTCAAATCATTGCATCCAATTATAGTATCCCAGATATAAAGAATCGTTAGCAGTGAACTTTTTGCTATGCATGCTCCATATAACAAGCATGATTATGTTGTAGATCATTGTTGGAACACTGATCGCAATCAAATTCGGTACAAGCGGAGAGGCTCATCTATCTAAGCTTTATGCTGGAGCAGTGGTGCTGTTCATCTGCCTTTATGTGTCTGGTTTCGCGTGGTCTTGGGGTCCCCTTGGTTGGTTGGTCCCCAGTGAAATATTTCCTTTGGAGATTCGATCAGCTGGCCAAAGTATCAATGTCGCTGTCAACATGTTTTTCACCTTTGTCATCGCTCAGGTCTTCCTTGCCATGCTCTGTCAAATGAAGTTTGGACTCTTTTACTTTTTTGGTTGTTGGGTGGTCCTCATGACAATCTTCGTTGCTTTGTTCCTCCCTGAAACCAAGAATGTGCCAATTGAAGAAATGGTCATTGTGTGGAAGAGCCATTGGTTCTGGGGTAGCTTCATTAGAGACGATGAAGTTCATGTCGGCAACATTGAGATGGGCAATGGCAAGCCCACTACCGTTGGAACTATCAGACAAGCAAACTAACTGTTGTTGGCTGTCCTCTGATCATGGGGCTCAGCTTGTAACAATGTTTTTTTTTCTTTCCCTTTTTTAACATAATATAGTAGCCAGCAGCTTGCCTTTTTCTTCTATAAAAACATAATTTAGTGGCATTGCTTGCATCATTCCCCGTGAACTTTTCTCAGGCTAAAGGCTTGTCCTTTATATGGACAATTTATAGTGCTTGCTGATTTGAATAGTTATTTTGTTATTATGGTCATGAATTTGATGAGATTTCCGACAGTTCTTTAGCTCTTTTTCTCATTGGCAATCATAGCTCCGTTAGTTATACACGCACATTCTCTGTTGTGATTTTATTTTTTAAAATTTTTAATTGGACCAATTTTGTTGTTGTTTTTTTTTTCTTGTGTTGTCTCTTGGGTTGTTTGTTTGTTGATAGAAGCACATTATTCCTAGTGATGACTTACTATCTAGCTTTGTTGTCTTTTTCTCAATTATTTGGTTCCGTTTGCTTTTGCTCTTTAGATTTGTACCTTTTTTCTTTCTTTTTAATAAAATTGTGGTTTATTCACTTAAAAAAAAATAGATACAACAATAAATGAGGGATCAGACTATTATGGTTCCGAGCCATAGCAACAATCTATTATGGAAGCATCTCAGTGGATCAAGCGCTTATTCAATTTCATAAGCGTAAGAGAAGCAAACTTTGTAGGCAATTCAAAGCTCAATCTAATCCAGGAGTAGTTTCCTGCTCCCTTCTTAGCTCAGGTAGGCCTTTGCTACTAGTCGTTAGTATTCACCATTTCAGCTTTCCTATTATTTTTTGTTGTTCCTGTCCAGATTTTTTTTCTTCTTTTTTTCCTACTCATTTATAGGAGAGATTGTTGTTCTTTCTTTTTTTATTCTGTGTTTTTTTTTTCTTTTCTTGTTCTATACCTTTTTTCTATTCTCTTTTTTAATAAAATTATGGTTTATCTAATTTTATATAAAAAAAAATAAAAGAGGGATACAAAAACGACCAAAAGCCCACAAAAAATGAGGAGAAAAACACAATGGAACAAAAAAATATATTAAGTTAACTCAAACTTCAAACACCTCTGATGCTTAGCTCTTCAAAATTATAGATGTGATCCTGACTTGCACTAGCGGTAGAAACGTAAGGATTGACAAAATTAACGTTTTTTTTTTTTTTATATTGATAAGATCGTTTTTTCAAGTATCATTTTATATATATATAGAGAGAGAGAGAGAGAGAGTTTTACAAGAATCTAAATAAGAAGCATGCAATTAATTTTGATAATAATTAAATAAAAAGATTATATATATATATATATATATATGTGTGAAAAAAGATGACTATTATATCATAATCTTATGTTTCAACAAATTGCCATAATAAAAATTATGGCAATTTTTATTATGGCAATTTGAGGTGACACAGGCCGGTTGTATGGGGTAGCTTTTGTGGGTGATATGGGTTTTGAAGGAGACTCGTTGTTCCTCTTTTTTTTTCTTTTACTCCACAAATAGTGGACTGGTTTTTGTACCTTATTTTTCTTTGTCACACCCCGACCCGCGGGCCCACGGGACGCGACAATCACCGCAGCAATCCCGAGGAGAGATACCCCGCCACTCAACCCTCAAGATGCCGCAAGGCTGATCAATACACCTGGAATTCAACAATATATCTATATTGCAGATACCGAGTAGAAATGAACAATGTTACACAACGATAGTATCAACAACTATAACAACAAAAGTAGGATACAGAAAATACAGAGGTTCACAAAATACACAGGGAAACAACCCTAACAACAGTAGGAAATGGTAATACACAGAAGTTTAAGAGTATTTAAATACTAAACCATGCAACAAGTTTTCTACACACTAGTGGATCCATAGGTCTTATAACATGTTCCATGACAACAACAACATACATGAACTGAAGGAAATACAACAGATGATAGAACAGTAGTAAATGCCCAGTACGCTGCCACACAGTCACACCTACTACCTACAACAGACTGGGAGGAAGAAAGAGGGATGAGTAACTCAAGTTACTCAGTGAGGGGAGGTTAGCACAACTTTAGCAGAAAAATACACCAACAATAAAAATAATAACAAATCATCAAAATACATGCTTTACCAAAATAATACTAGTTTAGAAACTTTAACATGCATAATAGAAGTCTTTAAAAGGAGTAAAACAACATAATAATACCAAGAAAACCCTTTTTACCCCAACTAGGGTTTACAACACAAAAATCATAAAACATGGTTTTGAAACAAACATAATACCCAACACTCACCCAACATAACATGGTCTAGAAAACTCTCTAAACCTTCGTCGTGACCATGGCTAGGTTCAGAGCCGCCAAGGTACTCATGCCCTTGACGTTGACCCATCAGTTCACCAGTTGGTGACTCCGGCTACCCGATAAATATCCAGTCAGGGCTCTACACTCCCACCTGAACTGGCCCTCGTAGTAATCACCCGGTCAACACGCCATCTCAACAGGCTGGCCGTGGAGACCGCCTACTGCACTAGGATATCACCAGAACAAATCACCACAATAAACATAACTCCACTCGGAGTACAATATCCATCCATAATCATAAATCAATAATACCTCGGTCATTTGCACGGAAACAAGATAAACACATAAGCAAAGCCCAAATTTTTAATACAAAATAATTTGCAAGTCCCAACACAAGAAGCAACAAGGAAATCCTATCTTTTCAACAATTCCAAATTTGTTTCAAGCCTAGGATTTCACCAAATCAAAGATTTCCATAACAAATCTCAAGTTTCATACAAAATAAAGATTTCACAAACTCATGGATACATATATCAATCACAATTTCCACGATAACAAAACAAAAGCCAAAAGAGACATCCAAGATTTTCTCAATAAGAGCTATCATTCACCAAAATACCAAACAAGTATAAATCAATAAAACTTACTTGAAATATGATATGCATATATATATATATATATATAGCTATTGGCATTCTTCTAATAAAGCTATGCTAAATAATTCCACTCACCGGATCGGCAATTTGTCTTCCTCGCAAGCTACTCCTCGGCTAAGTCTTTGCCTCGAGCCAAGACTTCTTCTCCTTGCCAAAGCATAACAAAACACAACAAAATTTAACAAAAACAAAACAAACAAGAAAAACCCTAAGTTTTCTAACAAACAACCCTAATTCGATCCTAGGATTAGCTCAAAACTAGGTTTAAAGGTTATCAATGAATTCCTAGGGGTTTCAGCTTCAATGTAATCCAAAGAAATCAAAGAAACAACTAAATATTGCCGGTGCTACAGTAACCTCGGAATTGCTACAGTAGAACCAGCCCTTAAACTAAGATTTTCTCCAAATTTACAACACCAATTCAAGAAATTTCATCACAAGCATTCTCACACAAGATCAATCAAGTCAACGGCTTCAATTTAAACCTATAAACATGCAAATCCATGGAGAAATTCTAGGTTTAAAAACTAAAACAAGGAAAATACAAGAATAAATACGGTATAAAACCATAAATACAAGCTTACCAAGTTCAAGGGTGAGGGAGGAAAAGAAAGGATGCTTGGTTCGCCGGAAAACCTCGCCGGAAACAAAATAAGAAATGGGAAGGGTTCGGCCAAAGCAAGGAAAGAAGAAGAAGAAGAAGAAGAAAGGTTTTAAGAGAACTCGGGCCGCTACAGTATCCGACTGCTACAGTAACAGACCTCTACCAAACTAGGCTTCTACAAGAACAGGTCGCTACAGAACCGGACTGCTACAGGATCAGGCTGCTACAGTATTGGGCTGAAAATCTATATAAATGAGCTATAGCAATCTACAGTAAACCCCGGTTATAACATTCTTATTCATTTTTTATTTTAATACATATGGTTTATTCATATTTTTTTTTAAAAAAATTACTATAATAAAAATATTTCATTGGTAAAAGGACTAGAGTCGCACCCACAAATCAGGGAGGACTAAAGAGATCCAAAATGAGGACTGATCATATGATTTTATCTTGGTTCTTTGCAGCTCCTGAGGGTTTGAGAGTGCAGTTGGATGATTCTATTTCCTTGATCAAACGCAGCTTATAGTTCTCTGGATCTCGTCCTGAAGGGGTGGAGGAGGAGTCCGCGACCGAAGTGGCTCAGATAATTAGTCGGGAGTAGTTGTTGTGTGATTGGGTTAGGAGAAGACCCGTTGTTCCTCCTTTTGTTTGTTTTTTGTTTCCACATCTAGTGGAAAGATTGTTGTATTTTTTTGTTGTTTTTCTTTAATGCATGTGGTTTATCCACTTTATCAAAAAATAAATTAAAAAATAAAAAAAATAAAGAGATCCAAGGTCAGGGAGGCAAGAAACATAGTTTTATATATATATATATATATATATATATATATATATATATACATAGTTTCTCTGCAAGATAATATCTGATTTAATAATAAATAACTAAATAAATAATTGTTGTCTAACTTCTAAATTCCCAATGTCTAAATTACTAAATCATGAGCCTAATCAAACAGAAGCAGTTACTGTTAGCAGTCTACTCACCAACAACTCCTCTGAGACGAATATCCGCACACCCCATCGCTCCATTGATCTGCACATCAATATTCGTGGCTTATATTGAACTCCATCGTACGGTTAAGGTGCTACCAGCGTTGCATGAAAAGGCGTGACAAGGTCACCCGCCACCTCCGCCATGTACCACTCGCCTCCATCCATCTCTTTGCCTTCCCCTATCCTGTTCCGCCGTCCTGGCTTCATTCCATTGCGTGCTCAGAAACGGCTTCTCTCCCCCACGTCATCAGTAACGGCTGGTTAACCATCTCCCGCGGGATAATATACCAAATCCTCAACGAAAAAGATCAAATTAAAAACTCGATTTACGCTCATCTTCTTCTTGAGCCTCTTCTTTTCATTCTTCTTCGTTTCTCGTCCTCGGAATCGAAACCCTCCGGCGATCTCCAATCCCGACGATGGCGCCCAAGCTCTTCACCTGCTTTGGGCGCGGTGCGTCATCGTCATCCACCACCTCCTACAAGGCGCCTTCCCCGGACCACCACGCCATCGCCGACCAGACTTCCGAGGAACTCCGCCGCGGAGGCCCGGTTCTTGTAGAGTTCTTCTCTTCCCAGGGTTGTGGTACCTCACCGGAGGCTGAGGTTGTTGCCACCCGCCTCGGCCGTGGGGACCTTGGACTTGAGGTCCCCGTCGTCGTCCTGGTTTGGCATGTGGATTACTGGGATTACAGAGGGTGGAAGGATCCCTTTGGATCGAGTGTTTGGACGGTGCGGCAGAAGGCTTTCGTTGATTCGCTGCGGCTGGACACGCTGTATACGCCACAAGTGGTGGTTCATGGCCGGGCGCAGTGCATGGGGACCGATGAGGCCGCCATTGTTGATGCAGCACTTGCTGCTCCGAGATTCCCATCTCCAACCATGCAGGTGCATTGCCTTGCCTCCTCTTCCTCTTCGTTTTATTTCTTGAGTACATGTTGGCATTTGTGCTTCTTGATTTTGATTTCAACAAGGAATTTGCTTCTCTTCTCTTTGATATGTGATTATAAGTAGAATCTCATAATTGTGTATATATGGTGATTGATTCTTATTTCTTAATAGCTTAGCAACTTAACAAGAACGATGAAATGACTAAATAGATTTTACTTCTCTTTATTATATGATTACTCGACTAATCTCGTAATTGTGTTTATTGTACTCATTCACTCTGCATATAAGGCATCAAGTAGTAGAATAGTTCATTCTTCTCTGTTTTGGTTTTGGGTCCATAGTTTTTTGGGATGAATAAAAGCAAAATCTTTTCTTTCCCCTGAGAACATGGTTATCATGACTTCTGTTGGTCTTTTTCTCTAATATGATTTCCTATTGCTTAAATTGTTGTCTCATAGTTTGATCTGTTACAATTAACCAATGATTGCCAAGAAGAACATTTGAGTTGTTCACTGAGAGTAGTATGCTTTGTTGTTGTAGTTGAGCATTGTTTTAGCCTGATGAACTTGGCTATAATTCAGCTTTGCATAATCATGCAGGCAACGTTCCAGAAGCCATCACCAAACATGCTGCAGGTCTCCTTCTCAGGGGCACTGAGGTCGAAGGTAGACAGCAATGGCGCCGACATAATGGTGGTGCTGTATGAGACCAGGATAGTGACAGACTGCGAACGGGGTGAGAACAGGGGCCGTCTCCTGACCAACGACTATGTTGTTCGGTGCTGTGAGAAGTTGCTCACTGTGAAGGATGTCTCTGCCAAGAAGATCATCTCAGGGAGTGTCCATTTCTCGCTTTGGGAGGGCTTCAACCGCTCCAAGTGTGGCATTGTTCTCCTTGTCCAGAACAAGTCACTGCAAACATATGGTGTCCAGCATATTCCCATTCCAGACACCATTTGATTGTTGAATGGTTGAATTTTGCGGCTTATGATGCTGAGGACGTTGAGCTATATATGTCATCGGCACTGTGTGCTTGTCTGCTTGTTGTTTCTGTCTCATAGGAATTGGATATGCAAAGGAGGCAGGTTTTTATATGGTTTGGAATTATGAGCAGCATTCGAGTGTATCTTGGCATTTTCTATCAGTAGATTATGAAGATTGTATTGATTTTATTTAAAGATCAAGCGATAAATGAGCTAGAACTTGAAGGGAAAGAGAAAAAAACACAAGGCAGGCATTGTGTTCTTGTTTTCTCTATGTAAATATACATGCAATGAATGATGAGATGCTCTGTGATTTGTGCATTGGTTGCATGACTGTAGTGCATATTACATGCCTGCAACTCCAACAGATGTCTTTTGACTACTTTTATCATCTTGTGCCCGGATCTTTTTCTGTTGAGAACTCACAATAGCTTATTTTCATTACCATTAACTAGAATATAGATTAAGACAGCAAAACATATCATAAGTTCATTCACAAAGTTGGGAAAACCCACTGTTATTTGGGAAAATTGATGTCAATTGTGATCGTATGACTCATATCTCCAAATTCAGTGTGAATCTCTGCTGCTTATTGAACATTGGCCTCTTAGTACATGCACGACTAGCACGTCAGGTTTCAGCTCTTGTGCCGCTGGATGCTCTGCTCTGAATCTTTAGGATTGCCTTTAGTGAAATTTGTGAAGATCCAAGCTCCGAGGATTGTCAATTGTGGGCAAGACCATGCATAAGAGACATCTCTCATGCAAGACGCAGTGGCTGGTTAGTTAGGCCCCCAACTACTCAAGTACATAACCATCCTCATGGACTCCTCCGCAGCCACGCACTTGGTTTTGGAGTTATTCTCGGATGGACTCTTGCTCTGCATGGCGTGATCAGAGGTCGGAGACCACCAGCCTGGAGAACCGATCGCTGCCCACTTGCTCTTCATAGCTGATGGCTTAGGCTTGACCAGTTGTTCTTTGAGCTCAAGAGCAGCCCCTACAGAAGAAAGAGCTATGCATGCTTTATTAGCAAGTTTCATCCTTCACAGGATAAGGAAGAAAAAAAAAACAATTGAATTTGTTTCAATGCCTTTCAGTGTTTGGATGATGAAGATGAAGATGATGATGAGCTCTATATAGCCAGGCACACTGGCAGACATACATGGCCGTGGTTTAAAGAATGAAACCATTTGCATGAAAACCCACAGATGCATTGATATGAGGACTGCTGGTATTGAAAGCTCACCAAAATTCGCCCTCATTTATCTGGTTTATACGGCCCTAGTTTATCCCCTGGACACTGTTTACAGCATCAAGCTTTCGGTATCAACTGAGGAGCATGCTTGGGTCGCAACGTGCCACCGGTGTAGGACCACATGCATTCTTTTTATATTTTTTTGCTTTTGTTTCTTTCTCGCTTCTAACGTTGCCTTCATACCTGATTTCAGTTTTTGGAATTTGGCAAAGCATCATCCAAAACATTATTCTCCGGATTTGACCACAGAGGAGATTATTTCAACCCAACAAAATAAGTTAACTATACCACTCACAGTGATGTAAATGTAAGAATTGGATACCTTCAGATAAATGGTATTATTTCTTATTTATAATAAATATAGCCAGATATAACCCAAACTATCTAGAGTCGCAGAGAATAAACAAAAATCAAGTTACAGAAATCTCTGAAGTTCAATTCAATCCATTTACATATGCTCTCTTATTACTAACATTGAAGGATCCTGTAATGATAGTCATATTTTTTGGACATAAAAACTTCATATTGTATTGTCTTGCAACAAGTACAACTACAAGGAACAGCTCTATAGTGAATCAACACCTTCACCCTGCTGCTGAGCTAGGTATCTCTCCCTTCGCTCTTTCTGATGAGATAAGAGACAAACGGAAAATTTAAGGCATGAATAAAAAGGAATAGCAGGGTAACTACTCTGTAAACATATGAAGTGGTTTACCCATTCATCAATCACAAGGCCTTCACCCACAATCCGAGTACCAGTGTCTTCGGGAGGTTTCTTTCGAGACTCAAGTGCTGCATCGGCCTCAGCAAGTTGACGCTTCAATTTTTCCAATTTCTTCAACGTGTGAAAACATGATTAGCATTCAAGAGTACATATCACAAATTATGCCTAAGATATTGGCAATGGCTAAATTGCTTGGCTTACTTGGCAGGGGCGATCGAGATCGAGGAATACAACCTGCAGAATTTGCTCAATTGCAACGTGATCTTTCTGATCATCAAACTGTAACATAGATAAAAATAACTGAACACTTACAGGCAAGACAAAAAAATCAGATGAACAAGAAAAACTTCAGACTTAATAATCAAGTGGCACATGCATGCCCACGCGCGTGCGCGCACACACACACACAAACTGTCTACAAGCAAACAGCACCGTAAGTTCACCAAACTATGAAATAAAAGACCCACCAGTTCAGGTACATATTCCATAGGTCCTTCAACCTTCAAACTCATAATCTTGAACTTAACTTTGCTTTTCTGGTCTTGTTTATCATCATTCTCCGGAAGCTCCACGAACTTAAAAACTACCCAAAAAAATGTAAACAAGAATAAGTACTTGAAAAATTTTCCATTCTCCAAACCAATGATTAACAATATAGAGGTGCACATACCAGTTGCTATAATACTCTCCCCAGGAGTAAGCACAGCCCCAGGAGGACGCATAAAACAGCTTTTTGGTGCATTTGTTTGAAACTACAATCATCCATTTGAATTTGTCAAATTAAGTTCAATGAGATCAAGTAAGGAAAATAATCTGAAGATATAAAGAAGCTAGATACAAAATAAAAAATATGCAACTTAAAAGTGACATGCATATCAGTGTAGCAGAAACTGTTTAAATGCTATAAATGGTGAGCACATATATTGTGCCTTGTGTACCTCCATCTCAAAGATTACCTTCATAAGCCCCCTGTGCGTGTAAGGTGCTCAATAAATTCTTTGGCTTGTGGTTCCACATTGTGCTCTACTTTTTTTTTTTATATATATAGATGGTAAACCTCGAATTTATTGAAAGACTGTGCTCTAACTTTTTGAATAGAAATACATGCGCATTTAAAGATTTTTAAAGATATGGATCGAAATAGCACCTTAAATTCACAAATCACATGAAAGAATGTGGAATATAATAAATACCTTAAATGCTACATGAGATTTGCTGGTATTTTTGATCTTGACAGCACTCCTAACCTGCTTACCAGGTTCATCTTCACAATATGCATTAAATAAACATTAGAAAAGGAGGGAAATACTAACAGATCAATCTCAATCCCAGCCAAACAAAGAAGGAAGAAGAAAAAAAACTCCAAAATAAATAAAAATAAAAAACTGTGAAACAATTTTGCCCAAACTATCCAATTATCTTGTACAGAGTAACTCCATTTTCAGTTAAAAAGATAACTTAAGCGAAACATAGTAGTACCCCAGTAAGTTGGCAATGCCACACCCTTGAAGTCATTATACTTAATTTAAAGACTATTTGTTATATGCTTCCTGAATGAGTAAACAGCAAATCCACAACGCTATAAATTCAAAGCCTTCCAGTACAATACATTCAAACAAACAATACCAACTAAAGGTAAAAGAATGAGATCTAATTCAAGCGCACACCTTTAGAAGGAAAAAGAAACAACTTGTTGCTGAAAACTCAAAATTTCCTATGTAAAATGGATCGCAAACTCCACATCATGACAAACTATGAGAATTCCACATCATGAAAAAAAAAAATCAATTTTACAATTTCATCGGATCACTCAGAAGACAAATAACCAAAAATCTACGCACAAAGTTCAATTTTGATCAAAAGTCATCACCCAAAGCCCTGCTGAACTCATGAATATTCATTATAAAAAGTAAATAAATAAATAAATAAACACTATCCAAACTCACTGCCAACGTAGCAACTCACAAGATCAAAACTTTACACCAAAACAAGCGCTCTCATTTCAAATAGTTTCTCAAAACAAGCAGGAAGAGAGGATGAACAAAGAACTCACATGGGAAGAAGAGCTTAGTGGCAGGATCCAACCGGAGCCGGCGGCGGGTGGGTAACAGCGACTTTGCCATGGACGAAACAGAGCTGCTCCCGGCCCCCCTTACCTGCGGTCCCGGCGGGTGCTGTTGCTGAGTAGACGAGGAAGCCCCCCCTCCACCCTTGCCGGCGGCGTTCTGCCAGAAAGGCATCCGAAAAAGACCAAAGACCTTCCCTTCCGACTTCCCCCCGATCGCCATCACCGGTCACTCCATGCGCGCAAGTCAATCCCCGCTCGGTCGATTCAGGGCACAGCTGGTGCAACTACGCGCTTGTGGACCGCCCGGATTCCAAATTTGTATATCTCAATTGACTTCAGAGTCCAAGTCTTCACGTCCGCAGTTGTGCACCTATTCCTCCTCCATATCACCTCCCAATGTTTTTAAACCTGCTGACTGAATTGACTTAGTAATCCAAAAATATCATATTATATAATACGCCCTGTAAATTTTTTAAGTTCACTGCTTGATGATAATCTTTATCTGAATGCTCTTTGTTTGCTTATAGGTGAAAGAATTCGATGCTGCTGCTTTAATTTGGCATTTAGACATTGATCTTTGACACATATACAATCTGAAAATAAATTCATATATATAATTAATTAATTAATTAATGACCGCATCTCATTCACTGTGCATTTAGGTGCCGACAAAAGCACGAGAGGTTGTCCATTTGGGATGATTCAGTGCTGCTTATGGAAAAGCTAGTTCTGGGTCCATCCACTCATCACACCCCTGAGCAAGACATTATCAAAACTGCGTACCAAGTCCGATGTGATGTATTGTGGTGCGGCTCAGGTTCACACACTGCCAACCAATCGCAACAACAGTGACTCTCAGTAACATTGTGCCAAACAAGCAAACAAAACAGCCACTTGTTCTTGGAGCCAACCAAAACCAAATTAACCAGCAGCTACTGATTTAGGCACTTGTTTTCCTTCTTGTCCTATTCCAACTCTTATCATATATATATGTATGTTTATATAAGCTCCACAAACTCCTCACATACATCAACCATCACTACCAGTGTTTGCTGCAAAAGCGCAAACACTAGCTCGTAGTGCTGTGCAACTACTACAGTGTACAGATAGAAGAGATATGGGTTGTGCAAGCAGGGCTTCATGGATTGTTGTGGCAGCGAGCATGAGTACAGTGGAAGCGCTCAAGGACCAGTGGAGGCCTTTGCAGATGGAACTTTGCCTTGGGATCTCTGCACCAACAAACAAAGAGTCATCTGGGATCCTTCTCCTCCTTTTCCTCCTTTCGTACAAACCAACAACAACGAGTAGAAGGGATGAAGGAGCAGTCTGAAGAGTGCCCGAGCCCGAGGGAAGTCATGTACCTGTTCTGCTGGGGACCCAATTAGCCAAATTAAACATAAAAATCTCCATTGGCTTTCTCCTTGTATTCTTATTCTTTCATAGTATGGTTTTCCAACTGAGTTTAATTATTAGAAATTCTTTTCTAATTTACCAGAACAATATGTTCGCAATCAGCAACAATTACAGATCCAAGACCACAAAGTGATATCTCACAGACCCATCAAGAATCATTCAATATAAAAACATACTGAGAGAAAGTAATAAATTTCCTGGCCATTGTAGAGTAATCTTGAGCAAATTCAAGCGTGCATTGGATGCCCATCAGAAACACTTCGTGAGAATCTGGCCACGTATTGTTGAAAAAATACTGGCACCCAGCGGTGAACAATGCCCGGGCACAACACGCAATTAAGCAGTGTATGGTCACCAATTTTAGTTTGAAATCTCCAAACCAGCCAATCACAAAATGAGGAATCACTGATCAAATTAATAAGATTAGCACCATGGAATATTATTATTTCTCATCATTTTGTTAATTATATAATCACTGTATTAATATATATATATATATATATATATATATATATATATGAGGATGAATCATCAACTAACACTTAATTATGTTTTACTGTAACATCTTAATTGATACAATACTCAACTGAGGACATGTAACATCTTAATTGACACTGTGCTCAACAACGGACATTCTACAAACATCCGTAGTTGATGTTTTCTATGTATATATGTGTATGCATATTTGTGGTCTGACCATTTTCTTTAGAAAAAATCTATTAACATAATATTCTAATCAAATATTTAATTAACAATAATAATTAATATTTTTATTTATTAAAATATCTCTATATTAATATTTTTAATAGGTAAAAAAACTATTTTTAATGTTAAAATTATTTATTATTTTAATATGTTAAAGAAAATTTTAACATAGAATATTGATGGCTAGAAATTGCCTGCACGCCACTATAAAACTAGATAATTGCTAATTTACACATATAAAAATCATATATGCTTAAAAGCTTTTATAGTTTTTTTTTTTTTGAATAAAAAAAGCTTTTATAGTTGAAAATTAATTTTCAAAATTTATAATTTTTTATTTTATTTTTTAACAAATAAAGAGAAAAGAGTAAATAAATAATTCATTTTTATTCAAATTTTTACTTTATTTTTGGTTCAAAAGCTATTTTAGTAAATAATTTCTTGTTCTTTAAGGAACATTAACAATATATACATATAATATTTTAGCTTTAAAGTTTTTAAGATGTCAAGGTAGGCCAGAAGAATTTTTATAAATAAATAAATAAATAAATAAATCAGTGAAATTAGTAAATTCAAACTAGAATCAATATATAGTTTATCGGAAGGCATAGCTTTTGGACGCCGAGGAATAAACGTTCGTGTTCGTGTATAAACCCTCGTTGTTACTTCTCCTGCAAACAAGAGAGCACACGCCTTCATCGGGTTTTATTTCTATTCGCCCGCCAAATCGTGGAATCTCTCGGAGGTGGAGGTTCGATCTCCGCATTAGCTGCTCTCTATCTGTTCTTTTACCAATTTTATTGATGTTTTATGAGGGTTTCCGATGATTCGGCTTCTTGCAATCTATGGAAGGTACTTTGTCTTTCTCTCCCCCTTTTTTTGCCCTTTGTTAATTTCGTTCTTCATGCTTTCTTTTTAATGTTGGTGGATTTACTATTTTCCATTGATTTATCCAAGTTTGTTATTTAGTTTTGATGAATTTTTGGTATTTGATGTTGTTTGGAGCTTCTTCTTCTTTTTTTTTTTTTAGGGTTTTTCACAATTGCATTGATAAAAAATTGGGTTTTTTTTTCTTCCTTTTCTTTTTTACCCTACTTTCTCTGAAGGATTCCTTAGTGGATACCTGTTTGCTTGATTTCCATCAGCGATATGCACACATTTTATGTATTTGTATATGCTTGAAAGCTTGCGATCACTAGCTGAAAGGTTGAACTTTTGGACCCTTGCTTTTTAGCTCATTGCTTTGTCTAGGATTTCTATAGGTTTTAATGAATTCTAGGTATTTGAGGTTGTTTGGAATTTTTTTTAAGGGTTCTTTTTTGTTTTAATACTAGAATTGATTATTATTATTATTATTATTATTATTATTATTATTATTATTATTATTCCCTTCCTTCTCTTTTCCACCAAAGCTTTTTCTGAAGGAATTCTTCATGGATACCTGTTTGTTTAATTTCCGTTAGCAATCTATACATATAAACATATGATGAAAAGCCAGCAATCAGTAGCAGAAAACTTGAACTTTTGGTTGAGACTAGTGAATGGGAACGGGCTGGCATTTGAGAATTTAATTGTTTTGAATGCAGAGGGCTGGCATTTGAGAAAAATAGAACGGGCTACATTTTACAACCTAAACAGAAATCATGCTCCACACAAGTAAGGAATCAGGGGGCACTTGTTGGAGCTGGACTGCGTTGCTTGTTGCAAAGATTTGTTCTTCCTTTCAAGGTCCCTCGCAGAGGGCATAGTCTGATGCCAAGATACAAATTTAAGAAAACTAATGTGTACAAGAGGAACTTTGTTGAGAATCTCAGTATCCATCTAATAGACAATTCTTGTAGGACCAATTATGTTAAGTTGGCATGGAGGAGGCTTAGCCATTTATCTTCTTTCAGTAGCAGGCGAAGCTTCACACCACTATCTATGGCTGCATATGCCGTGAGCTTGGCTTTCACTAGGTTCAAACTGGTTCCTGGTATAGTCGCTTTGAGCATTGGGGAGTTAACTTGTGCTCAGAGGGCTTATGCTGATGGAGGTTGTCTCTCTTTGAGGGATGATTTTTACATGAAAGTACAAGATGGCCGTATGTTTCTCTCTTCTGTTGTGCACTCAATCATAGAGGGTGTTGTATTGTTCTTCAGAATCTCATTCCTGGCAATCTTGTTTTCACCTGCTCTTGCAATGGCTCCATTTGTGGACATGTTTGGTATTAAATTTAGAAAGACATGGCTTCACCTTGTCCATCATACTCTAGAAGCAGCAGGCCCGGCTTTCATAAAATGGGGTCAATGGGCAGCAACACGCCCAGATCTCTTCCCAAATGATCTGTGCACAGAGCTGGCAAAGCTCCACTCAAAAGCACCTTCTCATAGCTTTGCCTATAGTAAACGTTCAATTGAGAAGGCATTTAATCGTAAACTAACTGATATCTTTGAAAACTTTGAGGAGACACCTGTAGCTTCTGGCAGCATTGCCCAAGTACATCGGGCCTCTTTGAGATTTCTTTATCCCAATCAACGGTTGAAAAACCCAATTGAAGTTGCAGTAAAGGTGAGGCATCCTGGTGTTGGCGAGTCAATAAGAAGGGACTTTGTGATTATCAATCTTGTTGCTAAAATTTCACGGTTTATTCCTGCGTTGAACTGGTTGAGGTTGGATGAAAGTGTGCGGCAGTTTGCTGTTTTCATGATGTCTCAAGTCGATCTTGCAAGGGAAGCTGTTCATTTGTGCCGTTTTATTTACAATTTCCGCAAATCAAAGAATGTATCTTTCCCTAAACCCCTCTATCCGCTCATTCATCCTGCTGTTTTGGTGGAGACGTTTGAAAAAGGGGAAAGTGTCTCTGCATACCTTGACAATTCTAGAACAAATAATCACATTAAAAGAGGCCTTGCACGTATCGGAACGGATGCACTCTTAAAAATGCTTTTGGTATGTTTCTTATTCTTATCTGATTATTTACACCATTTTTATTAGAGGAGTAAAGTTTTATATTTGTATGATCGAGGCATGCAATAATTATAACCAGTGATCACATGGCAGAAGGTACCATAAAGGCCAACAAGATCTGAGGCTAGCCATAACTGCCAGGAGCTGGTTCAGTTTTCTGGATGACTTTATGAATATATATAAGTTATTGTCTTCTTTTAAAGGAGTTTTAAAAATATATTTTGAACCTTTATGTAAAGGATGCATTGTTTGATATCATGCCACATAGTCTTCTTGCTTAATATGAAATGCAGCAGCCTAGCCACTGAAGTTTGCGAATTCTCACTTATTTTCTTATAAACATATTGGTCAATTGTGTATGTCTTGCGGTTGAATCTCAATGGACATCAGTTCATATATGACACTTTTATGCTCTAAGACACTAGTTTTCTTTTAGGTGGACAATTTTGTCCATGCAGATATGCATCCAGGGAACATTCTTGTCCGGATACCACAGAAAAGGAGGTCAACCAGAAGGCTCTTCAGAGCCAAGCCTCATGTTATTTTGCTTGATGTGGGCATGACTGTTGAGCTTTGTAATAGTGATCAGCTCAATTTATTGGAACTTTTTAAGGCGGTTGCTCTTCGAGATGGTCGTACCGCTGCTGAGTGTACACTAAGGTTATCGAAGCGCCAAAATTGTCCGAATCCACAGGCGTTTATTGAGGTATTTTATATTTGATTTTCTAAACCTGTTGCATTTACAGTTCATCAGAGAACAGGTTAGAAGTTGCATGCTTCAATAAACTTTGCAACAAGCTTAGGAATAATATTCAGGGTTACTAGGCTATTAAATTATGATTGCCAAAAAATTTTGCTAGCTGTTGGCTTGTGTTATTTTCCTATTTTCTTGTGATTTAATATTGCTAAATATTATTATTTCTATCTGTTTTGTCCATTAACAAAGTTAAGCGTCAAGAAAGGTAATCTCCTTCATTCAGCTGTAGTTTCTTTGGATATTTAATTTTTTTTATTCATTTTACTGCTTGCAGGATTTGGATAGAATGTTCACATTCTGGGGAACTCCTCAAGGTGACATTTTTCATCCAGTTGAGTGCATTCAGCAGCTGCTTGAACAAGTTCGACAGCATAAAGTGAATATTGATGGCAATATTTGCACTGTGATGGTGACTATTATGGTGCTCGAGGTATTTTATTTTATTTTTCTCAATTGCTCATGCTAATACCTTTTTTTTATACGTATGTGTTTAGCATTACTGCTTCATAGATGTGATTCCCAAAGATTCATTGCCATTATAATATTTTACTTGTGATTTTAAGCTATTTTGCTCTACTTGATTTCTCATAAATTTTCTCAGCTTTGCTTTTTGAAAATGATATACTCATTATCAGATTAATTTAGCAGTATTCTTTTGTTTTTGAGTTTTCATTACTTTCAATCAGTTTAACTTCAACCCTTATCTTGAGCTTGCACATTTCATGAGGTTCTGCATGGTTTGATCTTGAGTGTTAACTTTTGAGTTTGCCCAAGGATGTGATTGAATTACTACATAACAACCATCAAGGTGGTAAGCTTTTGCCATCACCTTCATAATTTTTTTTTAAAATAAAGGGTTGTGTCTATTATAACGCTAATATTTCTATAGTTTTCATCTGTCTTTAATGTTATTTTCTTCTTGATGTTCTTCCTTCTTCCTACATCTTTCACAATCCGAGTTACTCTCTTTTATGGCCTTCAAGGCCTTTCCTAGACATCTCCTCAACATCTAATAATTTGTTCTTGCACTAAAAAAAATGTATTCTTCATAAGAAAAAAATAATTTCAATTAGCATGAAATAACCTTGAAACTATAATTTCTAGTGGGCAAATGCTAAAAGCAATATAAAATAAGTTGTGATGTCACAACAGGGACTTCAAGTCTCAGGGATGCTGAATATATGGTCATTGCACTGTGGTTATTGCGATGTGGACATACTCTTGCATGCATAAGATTTAATAAAAGCTCAGGAGAACTTTTGGTTTTTCATTTGTTTTGTGTGAGAAAAGTACAAGGTTTATGTGTATTCTACTTTTAATGGAGCAATATGTGCGTTGTTTGTACATACATTTCTGTCATGCATGAACTATTATGTGTATGCAGCTGTTAAAACTTATCAATTTTCATTTTCAATAGGGCTGGCAACAGAAGCTAGATCCAAACTTTGACATTATGCGGACTCTGAAAACATTGCTAATCGATGATGGCTCGGCACGACCTATTGATTGCTTATTTTCTTGAAACAGTTTTAACAGTAAGTTACCTTAATGGAATTTGTAAATTTTGCAGTGGACACAATATTTTCCAATACATAGATTACATTTGATGCACATTAGACTTGTTACTTTCAGTTTAGTCTTCATTCAAACTCAAATGTAATCCCAGTTTTGTAACCATTATTCTTTTGTCACCATCATCCTATGGATGACCCTGGTTTTGAAACAAAATAAAATATTGTTTGTTGGATCTTCATTTTTCTGAATTTTACTCAACTCTGTTTGCTTATATTGTATTCAATGAACTCATTGATTGTTTTGGAATTTCATAACGGTTCTGTTCAACTTTACATCTGATGGAATGTTCCTTCTAAGTTGTGCATTAAAGATTTGTAGCATTTATACATCTAACCTTGACTTAATTGTCATTAGATCATTTTAAAGAAAGGTGGATTGTTGTGAATATGAGATGGGTACTGTCATGGGGTGTTTATTTGGCAAAATTCCATGTTAACATGGTTCTTTTTAAAAGCACAAATTGGCTTTCTCGGCTGCTTTAATGTATTTATACTTTTACTTTGTGTGAGTGAGCATGCTTTTTTTTCCCTAACAAAGAAAGAAATAGTCTGTTGATATATATATATATATATATATTGGATGTTGGTGCTCTGTAGTCAATATTTTTATGAGCGAATTGTTTGCTATTCCTGTTGTGCATTCCATAGCTGTTTCTCAATGAATATTCTCACAATGAGGACCATCTGAAATGTAGAAAATAATGTTTAAAATTAACAAGGTTCTCGTCCAGTCCAGTCCAGGCCAGTCCAGACTCCAGTCCAGTCTAACATGGCAGATGACGAGCATGGAGACCACCCGGAAAGAGAATGGAATTGCAGGATAGCAGGGTTTTCTAGACCCCAGGAATATAATGCAAACCCATTTGAAAGCGAAAGAGAGCAATCAGGTACCCTTTGCCCATCTTTCTCAGCCCCACTAAAAAACCACTTCATGCTGGATGCCTTTCTCTTTTTATTAATTTCAAGTTCCATTCCCAACACTTCACCCACTACAGCCATCACCATTTTTAAACTCTAAAAACCGAAAAGGTTGGCTTTGGAGATGAAAAGCTCTCTCCCACCACTCAAACTTACTATCATTTATTTATCATATATACATATATTAGCCCATTATTCAATAAAGAATCTCAGAAAGAACACACCCAAAAAGCCGAATCCTCATGGGATTTGAGATAGTCTCTGATTAGCGCTTTGAGTAGGTATGATGGTTGGTGGTTTTTGTGCTTGATCTCATATTAATGTTTGATTCTTGTGCTTTGTCTTTACATTCACACTGCCCTAAGCCATTGTTTGTTGGGTTGTTTTCCACACATCATCTATCATGTTTTTTTTTAAATACTTGTTATTGTATTATGACCCTACTCGATGGATTCCAATCTGTTGTTGTCCTTTGTTATGAGGGAATAAGCATGTGTTGGTTAAACTTAAGTAGATACAAAAAATATTTTAGGGTTTTGTTAATGCCTAATGGTGTATGCATGTCTGTGTGTGTGTGTGGGCACGTTCCATGTGAAGGGCTCAATCCCTTCAGAGGAAAGAGCAGGCCCCACTTTTTAGCTTTCTATGTGTGTTGTTATTTCTTGGCTAAAGTGTATGCTTCTTTTACTGACAAGCCACTAAGCAATCCCCTCGTCTTGTCTAAAAGTTATCTTCTACTTGGCACTGGCTATTGAGGTTGGTTTGCATGGCCACTAGCCACTAGGCTATAAGGAAGAAGGTTTTCTTTTGATACTCTCAAAAAGGAAGCTTAGGGTTTGGTGGTGGGGGTTTTCTTTCTAGTTTTCCACCCCTTTTATCATCACGGTCTTATTTTGGTATCATGTTGTTCTTCTGACTTTTGTGGATTAGAACCAAGAATTGGATGACTTCTCTCATCATGAGCCCTGAAGACTGATGAGGAGCTGATGAGCTGTTGCTTTTTCTTTTGTATTTTTAAAATTTATTTTTATTTTATTTTTGTAAACTAAAAATGATTAAAGAGTGATAATTTTTTGTACCCTAATATGGATGGATGGTTCTAATTTCCTTATTAATTTCTGGTGGAACAACTTGAGGAAGGTGTCAAACTTTTCAAGCAGTTTCTAACTTTCTATGATTACAGTTGTTATAGATCCTTATTAGTGAGTGAAATTGGTTGATTAGAGAAAAGGTTCCGGAAAATATAAACAAAGGTTCCAAACAAAACTCACGTGAATGTGGACGAGAGCGTAGTTCTAGGGACTCTGTTGCCACTGGCTTCATACAATGCCCTACCTAGCACGTTTACCATAGAACGGCCACAATACCCCTGATCTAACTGGTCCTTTTTTTAAATTTTTTTTATCTATTTCCCAAAATGCACCTTTTACGAGAGACAGAGAGAGAAAGAGAGAGAGCATTCTCAGCCTCTCAGGATCTCGATGAACTTTCCGCCAAACCACTCCCTGACGACGAGAAGAAGTATTTCATATATTTTATTCTATTTTATTTGTTAAATTTACTCGGCTATTTTATTATCTTTTAGATATCCGGAAAAAACGTTCTCTCTCTCTCTCTCTTTCTCTCTCTCATCAACAAAAGCTCTTTTAGCTGGTTTTTGACTTTGTGTGTTGCCAAATGCCAAGTCCTTAAAAAAATTTTTTTTAAAAAAATCCACTTTCCAAACATTTTTAACTGATATAATAAAGGCAGAAAGTAAAAAAGAAAAAGGTTTTTTTAAAAAAAAAGAAAAAGAAAAAGAAGCGCGCGCAAACAGACAAAACCACCCATTTGGCCATCTTCTCCCCACCCTTTCTTGTCACGACGTTTATGATGAAAACCCTCTTCTATCAACCATTAGATATTCATCCAACGGTTATAATCTAATCCATAAGAAACCAAATCTACCATTTATTTACACTACTCTTAGCTTTCCATTATCCACCTCCTCATGCACTCTTATCATCTTCGCTCTCTTTCTCCAAAGAAACCAAGAACAACAACAACAACAACAACAACAACAATGGCGTCTCTATCTCTCCGTTTCCTCATCTATCTATTCCTCCTCCTCCTCTGCATCCACTCGTCGGAGCAGCAGCAGCAACCACTGAACCCAGTCACAGTCCCTGCCCACCCAACCTCCGACGATCTCTTCAACCAAACATGCCATCTGGACCTCTCCGCCGAACTCTTCGGAGGAGTCGCCGAAGCCTGTGGCCAAACCCTCGACCGTGGCCGCTGCTGCCCTGTCCTCGCCGCATGGCTCTTCGCCGCCCACGCACGCTCCGCCCTCGACCTTCACAGCGGACAGGAGCAAACCCCTTCCATCAACCCCACCGCCGCCGGCGATGTCCTTCCTGTCATGCCTGACTCCGACTCTCAGCGCTGCGTGGACGCGCTGCAGAGCTCGTTAACCAGCCGTGACATTCGCCTGCCGAAGCCCAACGCGACATGTGATACAGTGCTATGTTTCTGTGGCATTAGGCTTCATGATCTTGGCTCCTTGAGTTGCCCGGCGGCGTTTAATGTATCCGGCCACCGGAATGCCACTCCGACGCCGGCGCTGAAGGAGTTGGAACGGAGCTGTGGCAATGCTTCCTATGCTGGCTGTACTCGTTGCCTTGGGGCTCTTCACAAGGTCTCATTAGCTACCTCATTCACGCCTTTTTTTTTTTTTAATTTCCATTTCCACATTTTTACACTGCCATTTCCCACCTGGTTTTTCCATTCAATCATAATATTTAACACTCACACTCGTTTTCATTTAAATTTTTTGGTTCAATTGAAGCTAATTGGGAGAACTTTTTTTTAAAAAAAAATTGAAAATTCTCCTTTTGTTTTGATTTTTTGGTTTAGTGGTAGTGAGATTTTTGTTTATTTTTATTTTTGGGTTCTTGATTGTGATGGATAATATTCTTTTTTTCTTTCCATCTGCATAAGAAGTTGAAGCATATATATCTATCCCATACATTAAGTATAAATAAATTTAAGGTTAAAAAGGAATTCGCTTCTTTGCATCTCTGCCTTTTTGTGGTAAATTTAATCCGAAACTACTCTGAAAGACCCCTGCCCATGTTTTCTGCTTCTTTTGAGGTTAAAATTGTGTCTCCTTCAAGCTTTTTGAAAGAGTGAGTGAGCCTTTTGTGTTTTTTCTCATGCTTATTTATTAATTTATTTTTGTTTCTTAAATTTTTTTTTAATATAGAAAAGAATATATATTTAAGAGATCAATTGTGATTGATTGACTGATTGATATACAAGAATATGACGGTGGGGTGTTTGATTGTAGCTGGAGGAGAACGAGAAAAATGAGACTAGGAGCAGCAGGATGATGAATAGGGACTGCCAGCTCATGGGGCTGACGTGGCTGCTGACTAGGAACAGGACGGCCTTCATCCCAACGGTGTCCGCTGTCCTGCGGGCCATTCTATACACTAATCATCCGCAGCAATACACGTACACATGTAGCCCGGACCAAGAGAACATGCCTCTCGCCGTCGATTCCCTCCAGTTCCGCAACCTCGACTCCTCCTCCGCTTCGTACTATCCTCGCTTCGCCCTCAACCATTACCCTTATTCCATCCATGTCCTCATCTTCTATCTTCTGTTATTCCAGTATTAGTACTTTAGTAGTAGTCTTCACTGTATATCTTTCTTTTCAACTAAAATATATGACAACCCTTTTTGATACAAACATATATCCTAACCTAATACTTGATTTTAACATAAACAGTCTTTAAGTAATTGATATTATTATTATTATAAGTATTATGTGTGGCTCTATCTACAGAAGCAAAATTGGCAGGTGATGGTCAAATAAATATTGAAGTAAAATGGTGAAAAACAGGCTGTTCCAATAAAGCTTTAGGAGATAATAGGGTAACAAATAATAAAGAAAAACTATGTACAACAATGCCTACTTCTAAATGAGCCTTCTCACAAGTTCTTCTTTCCGCTTTCAATATTGGACTATGTATTACACTACAGCATTCGATTTTTTGAGAATTAGCCACATGAATGTCCTCTATCCTGGAGCCACAGAAAACAAAAGATAAGGCCAAATGATAGAAGAAAGCACGTACCTCTGAATAAACTGGTAACCGAAAGCTCTAAAAAAACCATGACCTCTATCAAACAATGTTGAATATTTCTACAAGGATAAAAAAAAAAAATCATAAGCATACCAAGGTGACAAAAAATTAAATGGAAAGAAAATCTGATATTTGGTTGATGCAGGAAAATGAATTTACTTTTAATTTGATGTTGTTGGCCCAACTGAAACATATCTGAGGATCAGGGATCCATTATTGCAACCTCCGAGCTTCTTCGGCGGGCAAGGAATACTATCATCACTGTTCTTGGCTTGCCATTCATTTGACACCGGTGAAGCAGATTGGAAAGAGCCGCCATGGTTCAATCCAGAAGGGAGTCTCTGCTTGACACCATTAGCTACCTTCCTCCCAGCAGCAGCAGATGTCTTTCCTCTACCAGGTTGTGCACTACAAGTGGAAACTGGAACCACCCCAGACAAGCTTCCCTTGGGAATCTCTTGGCAACAGCTTAGGCAAAGTATATAAGAACAGCTTGAGCAACATCGATGAATATCAGCAATCCCCCGTTTACAAAAATAACTGTCAAAACATTCATGTCTGAGCATACTTAACTTCAGAACCATTGAAGATAAACAAACAGTTCATGTCTATTCATTGAAATTCTGAAATCATAAAGTTCAATCTTAAACCATTCATGATAATTACTGAATCAGCCATGCTTGCAAAATCATCAGTTAAGCACTAGACAAATTTCTAATATTAGCTTGTTTTAGGTTAAGAAACAACCAAGATGCAAAAAGCAGGAATAGAAGGGCAGAATCATTCAAGAAACACTAACTATACCAGTTGATTAACTCATTACGGCTGGAGTCTGTCATTTGAAGCTGCACGCTGAAAATCTTTCTTCCTGAAATTGAAAAGATAAGTTAGAAGATGCAACATGCACAGCATAAAAGGCTTGTAGAACACACAATCACCTTGTCTGCTTGCCTCAATTCCAAGTTCAATTTTCTTTTCCTGACTGACTCTCTTCAACACTGGGAGCAGCTGGGAGATCAGATATTGAGCATATTGGATCTCACTATCCTTCCCTTTACCATTTTCCGTTTCCTGATGCGTAGGAACAGATGAAATAAAGAGTGATTAGACATCTATCAGGATTAGGAGGCATAATAGTAAGCAGCTGCAACGCTGAAATGTAACCAAGAAACAAGCATACCTTTACCACAATCTCTTTAGTTCCACAAGGACTACATGCTTCACAAGAGCACTCACCACGGCAAACTGGACATGTCACTTTGACTTCGATTTCCGACAGCCCAGAGTACCTAAACTTTATCATGGTCAGAAACAATGGACATCATACATAAACAATTTTCAATAGAAAACACTACGGTATATACAACATTGAAGCATATGTATATAAATCTCTCCAATACAACCAAGATTCTACTGAAACTTGCTCTAGAAAAATTAAAACAGAGATATCCATTACAACGATAAATACACAGAGTAATCACATCTTAGGGTGACTTTTGGTACAGAACTGCAATTTGAAAATGAAATTTTCAGAATTTCCTCATGCAGGAATAGCATAAGAAATCAAAAACTGTTGCTTCAATCTCACAATTATATGCAATAGTAAATGTCCTTATTATCTGGTGAGACCAGCTTCCAGTGAATCGGAGCTCACCTTTGGCCCTGGTTATGCTCCAACAACAGACATCCAGCCCGCAGAAAGGGCTCCAATAAATACAACTTCCATATTCAACATTCAACATTTGTGACCCAAAACAACAACTATATGTATTAATCACCATCACTATGACTGTCACCCCAGATTATGTCCAGAGCCCCATGACAGTGTTCAAGCCTGAAGGTGGTGAAAGTCCAATTGAGAATAAGTGACGAAGGGCAAAATGACTCTGGAAGGCAGAAGCCCTTCAACTCGAGACAAAGGGCTTTTAGGTGCAAGAGTTGCTCAACTACAAAGGAAAGGCATGAAATTGCTCAAGCAGATTAAGAGAAAGATATAGGTACTTCCACTAGGTTTTGTTTGTGTATTATTATTATTATTATTATTATTATTATTATTATTATTATTATTATTTATTTATTTATTTATTTTTACAGTGAGGTGTGTGGGGTGCAGCGGGGGCTAAGTTGAATGGAATATGAATGCCCCTTGCTATTTGCATCCAAAATGAATTGGCCAATTTTAACATTACAACACACGTAAGAAATGAATAAGAATTTGGGCCCAAAGTTCTCTAGCTTATCAAATTTGCATATATTATCAAGAAATTAGGAACCAAGATGGCAAACATGATCAGTACAGCAACATGTGTGCATGAGAATGAAAAAAGATACTAAATTTCAGAGTATAAAGTTGCAGAATTGGAAGGGAAGAACCTAACCATTCCTTTATGCATCCAGTGCAGAAGCTTTCTTTCTTGCAACTCGAGCACATGACCAAGCGGCCGACTTTGCTCTCCCTGCATCTATGGCAAACTCTCTTCAACCTCTTTCCCGATCCTTTAATGCTAGGAAATCTCTAAATTCCCCCAAAACAAGATTGTCTTTAGCACAAAGAAGATAAAAAAAAAAAGATGTCACATCTCAGCCAAAAATGAACAGAAAGACTCACGCTTATCGATTGAATAGGAACAGGCTCCAAATTCTTGGACCTAAATCGCCGCTGCGATGAGAAATCGGCACCATTGAACCCTAACCCTAGTTTCTGGTCGAGTGGCGGATCAGCATTGCCTAAACCCTTCAAGGGTGTGGGCGAGATCGCCATCACCCCATTTGGGAGGTTGATCACCACCTCTTTCCCCTTCGCCTCTTTCGAAGTCTTACCCCTCTTCCTCCTCTCTTCACTCCTCTTCACCTGCCGCCTCACCGCCACTCTCACAAGTTCATCCATCGCACCTCCCCTCTTCCGTCTCTTCTCCGGTGGGTGGTCGACAGCCACAAGAGCAGAGACACCTCTCTTCTCCTTTGGCTCAGCTGGTGCCGCTCGCTGTGCTGCGTGGCGCTGGGCCTGGCCGTAGTGGTGCTCGCAGAAGCTAACGCCGGAGACGGCCCTGCGAGGGCAGCGCCAGGACCTTCCGTCAGAACGCCGGCACCGGAGATCGTCCGGCACCTGCTCCTCCGCTTGCCGGAGGAATGCCTTCCGCCCCATAGAGGGAAACGGATTTCCAGATTCGGGGAAACGCCGATTCCCCAGTTCCGCAGCACGGAGAGAAGCAAGAGAAAGAGAGGAAAGAGGGGCGATGCGAAGCCGAAAAGAGCGGTTTCCCGAGATATCCTCCCACGAGAAAAAAATAAAAAATAAAAAGTTTGGATTTTTATGATTTTTTTTTTAGATTTCTTTTTTTCCCCCTTACCTTAAATAATAATAATAATCAGAAACCGCTCTTCATGGGCCCCGCTAGATATGTGCCACGTCATCAAAAGAGAAGCTCAAGTGTCCCCACGTGGGCATTGCCTCTAAAATTTCTACAAATTTTTCAGTATATATTTATGTAGGAATTTTTTTTTAAAAAAAAAATCCCTAAAGGATAAACACTGTACACAAAGATATGCTTGTGATTATTTAAAAGTAATTTATAATTTAGATGCTCACCGTGGGCCCTTCTTAAAGTCCAATGCTTGTTGGCCTTGTGTAAATTAAAGTCGGATTATGATTTATGAGAGCTGGTGCCCCTGAATGAAGAACTCTGCAATGCAGTCTTTTTTTTTTTTTCTTTTTTTTTAGCTGACCGGTGGCCAATAGGATGGAGCAACTTTATTGCTACAAAAAAATAAAATAAAAATAAAAATAAAAATAAAGTTGTTGAGCCAGCAAATAAGCTGATGAAATGCAGAGAGAGAGAGAGAGTGCAGCAGCAACAAAGTCTGCTGTTGTTTGTGATGGTGTTTGTTGTTTGTTCAGTGTGCAGCTATTTTTCTGAGTGAATTCAATGCTGTAGTCTTCTTTGGAAAGACAATAACCAAGGTTGAATAGCACATATATAAATCATATCATCATATTAAGGAAATATTTTCTTAATAATATCAGCATTTAAGTGCCCCAAAATGGCAAATTCAGAAGATACAGGTTCAAACAGTGCCTGTTACAGCAGAGTGCACTAAGGCACAAAGCCAAAATTGAATCATTGGATTTTGAAAAAGAGGGAGCTCCTGGCATTTTAAAAATATTAATAGATTGAGATTAAAAGGAAAGTTAATTGTGGTATTGCTTTAATTCTGAATAAAATCTTTTATTCTTGAATGACTTACTGAATCTGTTGCATACTACTTATTTGTGGTGCCCTTTACCTCACTTTCCCAAAAAATGAATAATAAATATTTTTTTTAATCTTTCCATGTGTTTTTATTTTAGTCATCAGTTTTAGAATATTATAATTTAGTCTCCTATTTTTAATTTTTATTATAATTTAATTATTTTAATATATATTGTTAATGGTGATCACATATGATATATGCCAGCTCAGATGCCATTTTCAAAAAAACGTGTGATGTAATCATTGTTTACAGTGTATATTCAGTGACCAAATTATAACAAAAATTAAAAGTAAAAAATTAAATAATAATTTTTTAAAGTTAGGTGGTTGAAATAGAAATTAAAAAAAAAATTATTTAGGTTATTTATTAAAAAATAAAATCACACGAATAATTGGATTTCAAAATTTTGTGTAGTATTGAACCAATACAATGCTTAGAGATATTAACTGTCCAAGCAGACATAACAGTTGCCTCTCACATACAAATGGCATGCTCTCTCTCTCTTATCTTGGTGCACTACACACTTGCTGATGATAAACATCATGTAGCTTTGTGTATGAATCATGATATTTGGGTTGAGGTGATTGTCTCGTGTAGGATTAATACCAACCACACGATGTACGATTTTCAGTCACTGCCGGTCGCATTGATCCATGATTGACTTGTTGATCTACACACGTCTCCCTAGCTAACTAACCATGGGTTAAACTTAAAAGTTTAGCATTGGTATATAGCAATAGGGTCTTCTTTGTTAAATTCTTCTACCATTATCTTAATAGCGGCGATTGCTTATGTAAAATTATTATTTGTAATTGATTTGCATAAAATAACAAAATTCTTATCTTAGGCAACCTAGCAAAGTGCAATTGTAATAAGATGGCAACAAAAACGTGTGTACTTCGCCATATGATAGAAGAGTTGGGTAGACCATCTACTCCTCAAATACCCCCTACACTTCATGTGTTTGGGACTATTTTAGATGGGTTATTCAACCTTCCCCACCATCTCCCTTCTCATAAAGAGGTTTGTTCTTTTTTTTTTGTGCCGTTAGGGCGACATTAATCTACATGGTTTTAGAAATCTTCTAATTTGGGCTATTTATTGAAAAATATTTAGTTTGAATATAACAATCACATTTTCAATAGCTCTTCACTGTCTTTTGTATAGATTATTATGAACATCAATCACATGTTGCTTACTTGGGTTCTTGTAGCTTCGTAGGTGATAAAAGCTAGTCATGAAGTGTCCATCCTCTCAATTAAAATAAATTTTTATTTTGTGCGATGGGATCTCTTGCTCCTAACCTTGATCCTCCTATCACTATCATCGTTTTTCTCCATGGCCACTATCAATCACGTTCTGTTGCTCGTTATGTTGATATAATTCAATCTATATAGAACAATTTTGTTTTTTGTATATTATTTTTTTATCAGGATTGTGCACTTGCACTGTCCGTGAATCAATTTTCTATTGCTTTTGTGTTCCAAATTTTCAATTTGGTATCTCGCTTTTATTTCAATAAACAGGTAAAGAGCTCAATTTTCTATTACAGTAGAGATTTTAATTAAAAAAAATCACATAAACAGATAGAGAATTCAATTTGTTCATAATTATCATGCTAAATAACATAAAGCAATGCAACTACCTTCGATAATCAATTTGCTCATAATTACCTTTTTTATTTTTTGTAAGTGTAGATAAGCTCTAGGATGGAACCTATACTATTTGAGGTGAGAAAGAGACAAAAAAAAAAAAAATACTAACTCCTCCTTTCATATTTCTCATGTTTCAACTTTCAAGTAGGTGATATATTATAGTATAAGTTTTTGTAATTATGCTACCTCTTGTGTGAAAACAAAATTGAGTCACCTTTTATTAATAAAATTTAAAATTTTCGAGAAATTATATCCATTGGTAAATCAAAGTATATCTACATGCAATTTCCAATGCAAATACATTGCATCAAATGATATTTTGAGAATTATCCTCTATCTCTTTTACTTGTTTTTTATAAGTTAAATGGTATTATTGGTTATGTAGACATCTATTTTTGATGATTAAATGAGTATGTTTTTTGAAAAATAAAAATGAATATAAAGTTAATATCAGAAATAATCTTAAAACAAATACATTATTTACTATAAAAACATCTTTTATTGTATTTCACCCATGTGTTTCAAATAATAGCCAGTTAGTTACTGTGAGTTTTCAGCCCATAACCAATGTCTTATACTCTTATCTTGTTACCTACAAGTGAAGTAGAGATTTTGGAGAGACCACAAAAATATCATCATATTTAAAAATTAAAAAAAGCAAAAGACCTTGATCCATATGAACCACCAATTTATCATCCCAAATTAACTATTGATTATAATATATATATATATATATATATATATATATATGGCTAGCCAATAATTAAATACAAATTGATACAAACTGAAATTATAAAAAAAAAACCATAAAAAGCGGAAATTGGCATTAGGAAACTTGGACTTTCCACTTGCCTCATGACTATCACCACATGGTTGAGTGAGGTTGTTGCTAGATATATTGTTTATTTTCTCACCCATTAATTGGGTTTGCAAGAGTTTCAAATCACCATCACAAGCATTTAGAGTTGAGTTTGGAATACTCAACAAACACATTGAGTTGAGGGAATTCAAGCAAGCCTAGTTCAAGCTCAACAAATACAAAAAGTCTTAAAGAATACCCAAACAATCAACACTAATCAACTCTCAAAGAAAAGGAAGCACGAGGTGCGCACTACTCACAAATCCCAAGTCATTTTTAGAAAATCATTTCCTTAATTTTTGAATAATTTTTTTGGCAAATAAACACTTTATTTTTTTTTTAGTGGAAATTGCCAAAAAAACCCTACAACTTTGCCAAATTGCCAAACAAACCCCCATAGTTTCGGAATACCCAAAAACCCCTTCCTTTTCAACTCCATGATTTTGAAACCCCCAAAGTACGTAACGGCATTAAACGGAGTGTATTTAAAATTTTATGGACAAAAATGCCCTTGCACGGGAAGTCGTGGCTGCACCCATTTCGGCGGTGTGAGAGGAAGTGGGTGGGTTTTTCTTAGGCATTACAGCTGCTTGTCTTCTCTCAACTCGCGACTCCAGCTCAACTCGCGTCTCCAGCTCTTCTCTTCCCACCGGTACTCTTCCCTTTCCACCGGCGTCTCGAAGAAGAAGTCCCGTGCAAGTATTCGGCATTTCGTCACTTTGCAGTCTAAGGTATTCATTATGGTTTTTTGTTAACTATTCTGTTACGAAGAGACATTTTTTTCGGTTTTTGGTTTGTGATTTTTGTTTTTGTTGGAAGACATTGAAAGCTTTTCGAGGGGATTAATCGGAATGGGGTTTTGTTAGTCTGCAGGGGAAATGTCTCAGCTAGGGTTTTTTTGTTTTTGTTTTTACATTTTCGTCTATGTATACTGATCGAAATGGTTTTTCCGATTGTTGTGCTTTTGTGTAATGTTTATAATCTACGCTTTACCCTTTCGATTGATATGGTTGCGATTGTAAAAAAATGAGGTCTCCGTTTAAACAATGAGCTTTACTGCTTAAGTTAGTTCGTCTCCGTTTAATTATTTGTATCTCCGTTTAATAGTATACGTCATCGCTTAAAAAAATGATATCGGTGTTTAAGAACCCGAGTGTTTACTGCTTTAACAAATTACATTTCCGCTTAACAATGTCGTCATTATTATCGCGAGCTTGTGATTATGGCGGTCAATCTAGTTAATGGGCGATGCTACTTGACACCTGTGAGTGGAGACCGTGGGTCGAATTGAAAGTTCACATGATCCCTCGACATTGGGAGATCATCCAAGGACACCGCTCACGACGATTCTTGAGTTGGAAGTCAGTATACCAAGAGCGGGCCCTTCTTGACTCTCCGTTGCGGAGATACGATAACCGCACTCAATAAATTCGGGATCGGGAAAGCATGTCGACTTTCGAGCCCTCGAAGATGTGGCAATCGTTCTTGGCCTGCGTTGCGATGGGGAGGCAGTCGTGTTTCAGAAGAAGAAAACACGGTCAGCTTTCGAAGAGAGGTATTTATCGAAGACGTACGAGAGACACAGAGACTCCATCAGGAGCACTCTTCAGCAACTCGTTGGACAGAGGGGAGAAGAGGAGAATTTTTGCCAAACTATCGATGGTGTACTCTCCCGGTACAATCCTCTTCCCAAATACCTCCTGCTCGGTTCCTAACTGGATCGTTGATTATGTCGATGATCTACCTGGAATGGGGCGCTACGCATGGGTGCAAGCGACGCACAAGTGGCTTATGGAGGACATACCACAAGCCGCTACCCGAGTCGCAATCTAGATGCTGCGGGGAAGAAGACCAACACCGGGTATGTTAAGGGTTGCGCAGTGGCGCTTAACATCCGGTTTTCTAGGTGACCGGAACCGGGAAAGAAAGTCCGTTCTGCAAGATCCCAAGGATCTTTGTGCTACGGTGAAAAATACTTACGGAAGCAAGCTGACGATAGAGACGAGTTTGTCATCTCTCGAAGGAAAAGAGGTAATAATTCAAAAATATTTTTGTTTAACTGTAGAGCGTTAACGTTTAACCATATCATTTACCGTTTAACTTTTATTCATCTATCGTTTAACATTATAACTTACCGCTTTAACTTTGTTCAACTACCGCTTAAACTTTTTAGTTTAATGTTTAATTTGTTTGTTTCTCTGTTTAACACAATAGGTTATAACGTTTAAATATACGAGTTACATGTGTAAATATAGTTTTAATTGTTTAAACTAAATAATTTCGCTAAGATTGTTTGCTTTTACACATGCTAGTTTCTCGAGATGGTTCCGTGAATCGTCGATGAAGAAGTATTTGTTCGGGCCAACCGCTCGGTCGGATGCTATTGCTCCCGAACCGCTTGCTTTCAAAAGGCAAGATGAGAGGGCAACCTCTTCCTGCGCTACTGGACGCCGCTTCTCCCGCTTCTGTGCCAAAAGCGCATTCGTCGAGGCCGGAGAAGCCCTCCCCCACCCCGCCCGACCGTGGCTTCCCCCCCGACCGTGTCAGCCACCCCGAACGTGGCGGCTCCCCGCAGGCACTAGGCGAGGGATGTCACCGCAACTCTCATGCGAGCTTGCAGATTTTTGATGACCGAGTTCCCTCGGCATTGTCGCTCGGGTGGAGGCATTGGAAGGCCGGTCACGATCACAATCGATCGCGCCTTTCCCTTCAAACAAATGAAGCACCCGGGACGGATACGCCGTCGGAGTTCGACGACGAGGACATCATCGGGGTGGCCCTTCAAAAACGGCCTCATTCGAAGAAGCTTGCAAAAAAGAGGAAAACAATAATGCCTCGTCTCCACCCGCTGCCGGTGACGATGAAATAATAAGCGGCACCATCGGCAGCAGCACCATCGGCGGTCGATGTTATTAACGTTGATGACATGCCCATCACGGTGGAGGAGATTGAAGATGGCGCCCGAGTTTGCCGCGGTGGAAAAAGATCGTCGACTCGTTGTTGACGACATCATGCATCACGGTGGAACCGGGCGCGACAGATCGCGGCATCAAAGATGGACACAATCCATGAAGAAGAACAATCGAACAACGCTGTGTCTCCCATTGATCGTCCGCTGCCGTGGAACTCACGGTTGAGAAGGTCGTTGAGTCTATCCTCAACGAAGTGGAATTCACGGTGGAACCAACGGTCGACCGCTGCCGCATCGAGGCGCATACAATCCCACAAGAACAAGAAGCATGTAAGGAAGTGTCTCCCGTTGATCGCTGCCGTCGTGCCCCCATTAAAGGAAGCCCGATAAAAAGTAGAAGAACTTCGGAAAGTCTTCATTCGAAGAAAAAAAATACGTTGCCAATCGGCTACTCAATAAGTACTGAGCGAGGAGTTGATAAGGATCTTCCTCAACGCCCCTATGGACAAGTAAGTTTGAAGTTTTTTATGATATTGTTTAAACTGTTTTAGTTACCATTTAAGTAGGAGCGTTAACGTTTAAAAATTTTGACGTATAACATTTAACTTATAAGTGATACCCTTTAAATATTACCGTTACCGTTTAAACATTCAATAACGGTTCTTAGTCATTCTTTCTATATTTGTATACACGATTCTTTCTTTAATAATCCAGATTCATTGTTTAACATACACTTTCGAGTGTTTAAGTATATAGTTCATTGTGTAAATATCAATGTAATTGTTTAAACTCCGTTTCTCGTGTAAAAACGAACCGAGGAGGAGTGTACGTAAGCGGGGTCATAGTCATCTGTATAGGTGTAATAGTTTCAAATGTAAACCGGGTTTAAATTCAATTCATTTTTTTCCGAAAAAAACATGACAAATTTTGTCAATGTAAATGTACATGTATCTAAATTCAATTAAATTCATTCTGTTTCGCTTTTGAGGTTCCGTTCTTGTTGGATGATATTGTAGTCCGCAGGTACATTATCGGGTAGGGTTCTGTTTCATTTTTCATTTTTCATTATCGGCTAATATCAACATTCATTTTAATCGTATAATGATAACTTTTTGCCCTTTAACTTTCGCTTTTCTCTGTTTAAGTTTAGGTTTCTCTGTTTAAATTTAATATTTTTCTGTTTAAAAATATCCTTATTATTTAATAATATCAATGTAATTACAACAAAAAAATATACTTAATATTTTTCTCGCTTTAAAATATCCTTATTACTTAATAATCTCTTATAGAGTGTAATGTAATGTTCCGATTTTTTTATGTGCAACGGGAGTGGAAACGCTTGGGGAACCGAGCGTGTATTAATTACGCTTGGGGAACCGCTAGCACCATCCCGTTGTACATTTTAAGCGGATACAAATTTATTTTTAAACGATAAAAAAATAATAGCTTAAACAGTAGAATAAAAATATTTAAAACGTAAGAGATATATTTAAATATAAAGTTCAATATTTAAACAATAATAAGAAGTATATACACAATGCCTAGTCGGCAATGTATTCATTCCACGATCCGCGATTGTGACTCGAAACGCGTGCAATGGCTACAACGCAACTTCTGCGGACCTCGGACGCCACGACTCGATCCTCTTTCGCTCTAGGACACCCGGGTTGCCTTCTCGTCACAGCGGTCGCAAAACGCAGATTCGCGATTTTTCATCCATCGGCTCGTCATTGTCTCGGTATGGGGAATATAGCTTCCTTATACGCCATTTTTGAAGTCGAAGCTTCCTTCCACAGTCACCCGTGTTTCTCGTTCTTCGAGAATTTGAAGTCAAAAATTCCTTTTGATTGCAAAAATTCCTAAGTGCGTCTCTGAAATGTTCAACGCCTTCAAAACATTGTCCAATATCCAACGACAACACTTCAGCTTGATCGGATGAGGAAGGAAGGCACGCCACACCCTCGAGCTCGCCATGATGTGGAACGAAGCGCTGCCAGATTCTGAATTCCTGCCAACACTTTAGTTTAAACGAACACGATCAATATTTAAACAGAGACACAAAATATTTAAACGATAAACATAAATCTTAAACGTTAAAACAAAAAGTTAAATAATAAGTTAATAAGTTAATCGGAGACAATAGTGTTTAAATGGAAACTTGATAAATGTAAACAGTGACAGGGATAATAAACAATAATTAACTTCTACAACTATATAAACATAAACGAGAAGAAACTTACAACGAGAAGAACTCGTTTTCAGTAGGATACGATGCCACATCATCCGCTCCCCAACAACAAGATCAACAATGTAACATTTGAAGATGGAGCTGCACGTGACACATGCTACTGGAAGTCAACCTCGCTTTTATATGAGACATACTGCTTTTATGTCCATCGAGTGTGATAAACTTCACCCTCGACACGGGAAATATCGAGACCCCATCGCTCACATATTTCAGCCTAACACCGATTCCCAAGAAGTCGGTGCAGTGAACATTAGCACTCGTCCCCTCCCCGTCAGTATCTAAGCAATAAGCACAAAAACTCTCCATAATTTAATCCGAAGAGCTAAAAATTGAATACACCAAACGAGAAGAAGAAAGAAAGAAGAAGAAGAACAAGAACAAGAACAAGAACAAGAAGAATAAGATATGAGCCTTCTAAACTTTGTTTGAGAAAAAGCAAGCAGGAGGCAAAAAAAATCAAAAACTATCGATAAAGAAAGTTATGATTAGGGCGCCATTTTTTTCCCACCTTTTGCAAAGGGCAAAAAGGAATTTCATATCGTGGACCCACTTCAACTTACCTGCAGGGGTTAAAAGCGAATGTAAAAATATAACGGAGTATCGTCCCAGGGTGTCAAAAAAATCGGAGGGTTTTTGGGAAGTTTTGAAAAATTACTGAGGGTGAAACAGTAATTTTTCCTTTTTTTATTATTTTTTTTTGGAATTAAATTGATCAATAAACATACAAATAATTAATTTTTTAATAATATGGGCAAAATACGACACACTGATGGGACATCTCAACACATCCAAAAGAAATTGAATGCTTAATCCAGACATCCCATCACAGCTAAAAGAAATTGAATCTTAATCCATTACAAATTTAATAATATTTTTAAATTTTTTTATTAAAACAAAAAATATAGATAATTGCCATCCCTTTCACAGAATAGTTGGTATTTTATTTTATTTTTTAAAAATAATATAAGATTAAGGACTCTAGCATTCATCATAAATAATGGCCAAAAAGTGGCATTTTTGGTATCAAGCGATAATTACAAAATTAATCCTTTGCAGCTTTGCTTGGTGGTTGAATGCAATGCCGTGATGCTGATGCACCACGTGAGTGACGCATTGGTGAAAGTGCCTCTCAAATCATTGGTCAAACGTCACATTAATGACTATATTACTACCGGACAACATGCTTCTTTGTTACTAAACCACTAATAAATAAATAAATAAATATGGGGGGAGCAAATTTTTTTTCTCCTTTTTTTCTCCTTGCTGGTTAGATCTAACTCTTGTTTTTCATCTCTGTTTTTATAATGTTCCGTTTATTGTTCTCTTTATCTCTGATGAGAATTTCAGACGGTTGTTATTTCTAAATTTTTTTGTTGTTTCTTCTCCGTTGTATTACTTTGTACTTTTTTTAATAAATTTATGATTTATCCACATTATTAAATAAATATATATATATATATATATTTTTTTCTTCCAACCTGAATTCTTCCCTCTATTTTTTTAAATTAGTTGACAAAATGATAACTAGTATTTCTTTATAATTAAATTTAATTTTTAAAAAAAGTTGATATGGAAAATTTATAATAAAATCCTTTTTCTTGAAAATTGGTTAATGACAACTTTATTAAAAAATCACACAGAAAAAAAAAAATCAGTAAGTAATGGTAAATCTTGAAAATAGAGAAAATAAGTGCAAAAACCTATTTGTTATTAACAATTTTTCAAATATTTATCTTTTACTTATAAATTTTCTATTATTATTTTTTTTTATAAAAACATGTTTATTAGCATTGATTTAGAAAAGTTTTAAACAACACTTGCTTAATGGAGTGATAAACACTTGATAGTACATGGGTATATATAGGGTCAAAATTTTGTGCTTGCATATTGTAATAATAAAATTTATATATTATTTAATACTATTTATTAGGTAACAGTGTCAGTGTTATGTGAAAAATTTTCCACCGTCTATGATAATTTGAATGTGATTTTTATAAAATTGTGATTCATTGTTAAGATAATAAAAAAAATTAAGATGACGTTGTAATGATATATGCGTACTATAATAAACGGATATAGACTATCTCAATTATATAATTATTTTTTAAATAAGATAAATGATAATTTTATTAAATAAAAAGGATGTAGCTACAGTCAGGCAAAATTAAAAATAAGGTAAAATATATCTAAGCATTTTCCACATGGTCTTAAAATCTGGAATCGGTAACATGTTCTTATATAAGTATATATATATATATATATATTTTTTTTTTTTTTGAAAAGGTGGATAAACCACATGCATTAAGATAAAAGGAAGTACAAACAACTGACATAAAACACAGACACTCCCTAGCCCCAAGGGGTTGGGAAAAAGAGAGAGAAACAGAAACAAAAGAACACGATATCACCAGGGGTGATCACAACAACAAGAACAAAACAAGCCAAACAACCAGACAACCCAGAGGAGACCTCTAGGGACAGACCAGACTAACAAAACCTAATCCGCGCCAGAAGTCTGGAAGGTCTCAGGGGGGACGTCCGTTGCCGGGTCCGTCGAGGAGAGAAACTCAAGGCTACGCTTGATCTTCGAAAGAGGCTCCTCCAATTTTGCTTTCTTTGACTCTGGAACTGTAGAAAACCACAGAAGAAGCATATGCTCAATTTTGACAATAATGGATGCAATTGGATTATAATTATAATTGGAGATACGAGCATTTCTTTCAATCCAAATGTTCCAAGTGATTGCGCGAGCAACCAAATCCCAGAGGAAAATGAGTGGCTTTTTTAGAGAATTCCTCCAAGGGCCCCACAAATCCTCCAGAGTCTTAGGAGCCCTCCTAAGATCCAAGAGATGGCGGAAGAAATCCCAAATATGTGAAGCCGCCGGGCACAGAATAAGGAGGTGATCAGCCGACTCAACATCAGCATGACAGAATACACATGTTATCTAGTGGAAGTGATTACAACTACGTTTTGCAACTATTTTAAAAACAAACTTGAATATATATATATATATATATATATATATAAGGATTTTAAAAAGAGAAAAATTTAAAATAATAGCACAACATGAACCACAACGTAATAATAATAGTAGAAAAATTACGGACAATGTGAAGGGAATCCGAATCAATTAAGCGTTCCTTTTTTGGTCATCCCATCTACAATTCAGAGTCATCCTTTTCCATTCATAAAAATTAGGTTCCTTTTTTAAATATTTAATTATTAATTTTTCCATATATATAAATATATATATATATATGCATAGAAAGTGCTGAGTGAGAGGGGGAGAGAAAAAGTGCAAGATTTGAATACTTTTCTTATTGTTCTCTTGAGAGAGAGAGAGAGAGAGAGAGAGAGAGAGAGAGAGACAATGTGAAAGAGTGATTCCTGTAATCATGTATACTTTTTTTATCGTTTGAAAACGCCCCGGGAATTGGAATCGCTCACTCGTTTCCACCAGACGAAAAATAAAGGTGTGATTTTTTTATTTCTTTCCTTCTTTCTTCCGACTTTTCAAGCGAATCCTCATCTCTCAGAGGCGTTCTACCTGTTTGTTATTTGCACTACCTCTTCTGGGTTTCTGGGTTTCTTTGTAAGTGTCCTTCTGGTTTGGGGAAAATTCTTTATTTATTTATTTATTTATTTATGATTGTTGTGAGTTTTTATATATGATTCTGATGAGGCTGAGTTTCTGATTTGATTCTGGATTTTTTTTTTATATATTAAGCTTTTGATAAATCTGTTGACTTGATGGATATGATGATTGTTCTTGCTGATTGATGAGTCTTAGCAAGTGATTTGGTGTGTGATTTGTGTATATTATTATTCTGCTTTGCAAAGATTTGGATGCTCAGTTCATGCCATTGATCAAAGTTGGAAGCTTTATTTGATTCATTATGCCAGAATGCGATGAAGGAACCACTAATAACTGGTTGTGATTCTGTAAGTTGGGATTTTTCTCGTTGACAAGAAATTTTCTGACGCCAAATTAGTAATTTTCCAGAATTCGATTAAGTGATTTTGAATTGTATGATGACATCGTTGCCCAAAGTTAGAACTTTTAATGCTTTCTCCTGGAGTATGCTTTTTTTTTTTTTTCCAATGTCAACAAGCCACCACATGCACACCCTATTTACATTTCAACCACGCATTGGGAGAAATTGAGAGGGAGTCTAACCCTCGACATTCGGCATTTGAGTCAAATGTTTTATTACTCGGCCATTGCAATAGTGGCTGAATTATACTTTCTCTATTTGTTTAAATGTTTTTTTATAATTTAATTTGAATTTTTCTCTAAGAATCTTCTTGGTATGATTCAACGCACTTTTGTTTTTTTTTATCGAGTAATTATTCACAGGATACTGTCCTACAATATTCTTTGTCATCTGACATATTAACTACTATCATCTATTTAAATTGCATTGTAGTCTTCCAGTTTCTGTTTTGTTGTGCTCCTTTCTTCTTGACATGATGATCATTGTCATTTTACTTTGTGTAAAAAATGCAGCACAAAGAAGCCATGAGTTACCAGACTGGAAATGGTCAAGCAATAAGGAATGAGGTTCTGCATCCAAATTTCTGTTCCTTTGCCATATGTTTGTATGAAGAAATAACAGAAAATTGTCTGATTAGCAGGGAAAGAGGATTGCAATATTTGTCTGCTGGCTTCTGGGAAATGGATCCCTATTCCCATGGAATAGCATGCTTACCATAGAAGATTATTATGCTTACCTCTTTCCGGTATCTCCACTCTCTCCTTTTACACCCATTATCTTTATGCGATGCTTGTTTTATAAAAATTATTCCCTATGACCTTTGCAAGCTCCATAATCACTTTGATCTACTCCAGGGTTCATGAGCAACTTGATTTCTCTTCAGCAGTTTTCTTCTGGACCAGAATTTCTATCAGATGTATATTTTATTCTAGTCAGCAGCCAATTAGGTCATTGTACATTAACTATATCCAACCTAGTAAACCATGCCATTTATTATGGATCAATCATCTTTTGTGTTCTAGTCAAGTTGTTATAACCAATGACGAAAAGTTCTTTTCCCGTTACTGTTCTTGAATTTTTGGTTTGTTGACACTCTACTCTTTCTACTTACACTAGTTGTGACTTTGCAATTTAGTTCTATTCTTGGCCAGTTCATAATTACTAATTTTTTCTACAGATTATCTGTCTTTGGCCAAGTCTCTGCTGACTTCTACTTGATTCAGAAAAAAATTTAGGAATTGAAATTTATTGTTCACATCACAGTTAACATTCCTTTTTTTTCCCCCAAATTGACATGAATATGTGCTTAATATTCAATTGTTGCATCTGTGAATATTTGTTGAAGTGAATTACCAGATGCGTTTCGGTGTTTCAGAATTACCATCCTTCAAGAGTGCTTACTCTTGTGTATCAACCCTTCGCTGTTGGAACCATTGCAATACTAGCTTACCGTGAAGCAACACTAAATACAAGAAAACGGAACTTAATTGGGTTCGCCCTTTTCTTCTTCAGTTCACTTGCGATTGTTATTGTAAGTATGAAACCACTTTATTCAATTTACTATCAAATTTTCTTCCCTTATGTTATTTTGGCTATTGCTATGTCCTTTGTTTTTAATTTAGGCCAGCATAACTTTTTTATGTAGTTGGATGTGGCAACATCTGGGAAAGGAGGCATTGGAGTCTTTATTGGTATATGCATCATTAGTGGAGTATTTGGAATCGCTGATGGTCATGTGCAAGGAGGACTTGTTGGTGATCTGTATTTGATGTGCCCTGAATTTGTTCAAGTAAGTTTATTTTTTTTGGAATGCCTGGTGAAATCATGGCCCTTTCTGAAAATTGAAAGTTTGAAACCGTATTTATTGTATCTCCTAATCATCGCCTTTTGTTTTACAATGTAGTCCTTCTTGGCTGGCTTAGCTGCTTCTGGAGCTCTGACCTCTGCTTTGCGGTTTATAACAAAGGCGGCTTTTGAGAATAGTAAAGGCGGTCTTCGCAATGGAGCTTGTATGTGACCAGCGTATCATAAAAGTTTGCTGCATGTTTATATTGTTTAATTATGCAGTCCAGAAAAATACGTGCGTGCACGAATCATTCATCTTTGCATGCCATAAATGTGTTATGCGTTGAATGCCAAGATTGGAAACAGAATTGTTCTGTTTCCATATCTCATTTTCCTCATTGAACTTTCATGATTACACTGATTGGCTGTTATTCTTGACTTGCAGTGCTATTCTTTGCCATTTCTGCATTTTTTGAGCTACTATGTGTTCTTCTATATGCATTTGTCTTCCCCAAACTGCCAATTGTGAAGTACTATCGTTCAAAAGCTGCTGCAGAAGGATCAAAGACAGTTGCTGCTGATCTTGCCGCTGGTGGAGTCCAAACTCAAGAAGACCGAGGAGTATGTACCTCTTTCATAGCCTGGGCGTTAAAATGCTTCCATTAATCAAGAAAATTTTGCATAGCAGATTTCTAGTCATAATTGATGCTTAAAATTATTGCAGGCTGAAGAAGATCCGAAATCTCTAGAGCTTCTAAGCAAAAAACAGTTGTTTTTGGAAAATATAGATTATTGTGTTGGTATTTACGTCATTTATGTTCTCACCTTGTCAATTTTCCCTGGGTTCTTGTCAGAGGATACTGGATCACACGGCTTAGGTTCTTGGTAAGCATTACTGAAATGTAGATGCATGGTTATTTTTTTCCCCTTCAATTTTAAATTTCTCCAAGCAATATACTCTTAGTTTTCTCTTCAGCTTTCTACCCTTCATCATATAGATATATAATTGATTGCTTTTAACCATTTGAACTTACTGTTGGTAATCAGGTATGTACTTGTCCTGATTGCGATGTACAATGTCTGGGATCTCATTGGTAGATACATACCAGTAGTAGAGAGGCTGAAATTGAAGTCAAGAAAAGCCCTCCTGGGTGCAATTATTTCTCGATTCTTATTCATTCCAGCCTTCTATTTCACGGCAAAATACGGAGGCCAAGGGTGGATGATCTTCTTGACCTCATTCTTAGGACTAAGTAATGGTTACCTTACCGTCTGCGTGCTAACTGCTGTTCCAAAGGGATACAAGGTTCTCAAATATATGTTTAAATCATTGTTGATTCTGTTTACAAATTAGGTAACCAAGAGAACTGATTTGATTTTCTATTCTCGCAGGGACCTGAGCAAAATGCTTTAGGGAATTTGCTTGTGGTGTGCCTTCTGGCTGGTATTTTTTCCGGAGTTACACTTGATTGGTTGTGGCTTATTGGCAAAGGCTGGTGATGCTGCAGATACGCTCAGAAGCAGTTTCTTTTATATGGAATGGTTTATTTATTTGCATAGTTTTGATTTATTTATTGTCTTTGAACATGCCATTAAACTATGATTTCTAGTTTGTGACATTTGACCACATATGTTTGATGAGCTAATTATGATGCAAAGTCTACCTGGATTGTTAATGATATTTTTTCCAGAATGATTTTCCATTCTAACGTTCTTAACATCCTAGCGAGTCTTGTCAAAAAGGCTTTTTATTTTTTATTTTTTTTTAATTTGTATCTCGCCTTTGTGCTTCTTCTCCTTCAAACCCTTCTTCTCTTTCTCTATGTGGGTATGTCTAATTATCTTTTGTGGTTGGGTTATGGATAAATCACTATTTATTATTATTTTTAATTAAATTCGCTAATATATTTTAGGTGATTAATTTATTTTTCTTTTATAAAAAAATAATACTTTTGGTAAGATAATTTTGGCTTTAGTATTTATAGTCCCTATGATGGTTTTTATTTAATTAGAGTTCCTCTGTGGAGGAATATGAGGGTTTAGCATTTGCAAGTGTATCCTTCTATGTAGGAATGGCAATAGGACATTAAAAAAATAAAGTATCTTGAAACTATATGACAATAAATGTATGTCGTCAAAAAAAGTAAAAAAGAAAAGCACATAGATAATATGTTGAGAAATTAATAGCTATTTCATTGCAATACATCTTTGCAAATATATATATATTTTTTTGGGAAAAGGAAACACATGAGATGTTGTAATTTATATAGCAAAATGGACCAAAAATGCAATAAATAATGACTCAATACCTTTTCGCAGAGTCATTGAGGAAGATCAATCTCTTCTCTAATCATGTTCTCATTTCCAAACAGAACATGGAATTATCAGTTCTCTGGCCTGGCAGGTAAACAGACCTGAATTACAAGCATATTTTAGTGCAGCCAACTCTTGCAAGTTGCAACCAATCAAACCCAGATAACAACTAGAGAGAATACCCAACTTCATTCTTTTTCAGCTTCATGGAAATCACAAAGACCTTTGTCCCTACCAACCCAACTACAGCCTGCATCTTTAGATACACCCCTCTCTCTCATCAATTCCCTAACTTCACAAACATCCTCCCATTTCCCTGCGGCTGCTAATGTATTTGACAATGCAAGATAAGCCCCAGGCCTCCCATCTCTACTCAATTTAAAAACCTCATTAGCTGCAATATCTGCCAGTTTCACATCCCCATGAAGTCTACTTGATGCAAGCATTGCAGCCCATACATCTGAATTTGGTTTCTCAGGAATCCTTTTAATGAAGTTGTATGCTTCCTGCAGGCTCCCCATCCTTCCCAAGAGGTACACCACACAAGCATAATGCTCCATCCTAGGCTTGAGTGAATAGTCCCTCTCCATGCTATTGAAAATATCTTGGCCTTCCAATACTAATCCGGCATGCCCACAAGCCGACAAAGCACCGAGGAATGTAGCATAGTTCGGCTTTACGTTGGAGTATTTTTTCATCTTATAGAAGAGAGCAAGAGCCTCGTGTGGGTTACCATTCTTCCCGTATCCATCAATCATAGAAGTCCAAGAAAAGACATTCTTTTCTGGCATTTGATTAAAGACTATACGCGCGTCCTCTGTTCTTCCACATTTGGCATACATGTCTATCAATGCACTCCCTGATTTCACATGGAGATAAATGCTCATCTTGATTAATTGGCTGTGTAGCTGCCGGCCAAACTCCAATATTGATAAGAGAGAGCAAGCTCCGATGGCGCTCACAAAGGTTGAAATGTTTGGCTGAAAACCCAAACTTTGCATGTCTTTGTAGACTTCGAGTGACCTCAATGCAGTCTTGGTAGTCTTACTATAGCCTTCAATCATTGCATTAAAAACAACGACGTCTTTCTCTTCAATGTTTTCAAATATTTCTTCAGCGTTTCCAAAAGACTTTTGATTCATGTACCCATAAATCAATGTGGTGGAACACACAACATTCTTCTGTGGCATTGCATCGAATACACTCCTGGCGTAACCCAGCTTCCCATTCTTGACGTAAGAATCCACAAGAGCAGCTAAAAGGACATCATCTAACTCACACAACAATTTTATGATAAACAGATGGACCTGTTTGGCAAGGTCTGGCAAAAACAGAGCAACGGAGAGCTTCAAAACCATTGACAAGGTGAAACTATCTGGTCTTTCATTTGAGAAAGCAAGTTTCCTAACAAGATATAATATTTCTTCGGTACAACCTCCCTTAAAGTAGCCAGCGATCATGAAGTTAAAAGCAGAAAGCGTTGGGTTAGGCATTTGATCGAGCACCTGACGGGCATAAAACAAGGAACCGCATTTGAGGTGCAGAATGAGGAGCTTGATGGAAACATTGGTGTTGGAACGTATGCCGGATTTGAGGATGTGGGAATGGATGGCCTGGCCTTGAGAAGGGGAGCTGGAATCAATGAAGCTCTGAAGAAGAGAAGCAATGGCGGTCGACGAACGGAGGGAGTCAGAAGGGTTGTTTCTTCGCGGGACGAAAGATATTGCTCGACTTATTATATTTATGGGGTTTAAATTCTTTGAGACATAATTCATCATTTCATTTAGGCTCCCATGGGAGGGAATCACCGAGGACAAATTATATATATATATATATATAATAAAATAAATATTAATGATAATTCTCAGTTGTAATGAGACAAACAAATATATAAATAATGTTTGTTTTATTAAGTTTTAAAAGCCTTTCCATGGAAAAATCTTTGTCGTCGTAACCCATGTCCATCAAAGTTTATCTATTTAAAATTGTGGTCAAATAATTATTATGTGTACCACTATGTAACTTGAAATTATGCAACATATTTATAGATATCCTAGTTGTATAATATTTTGTATTATCATAGAATCAAGGTTGAAGTGAGCATGTGCAATCCTGTTCGACTAAGTCCGAGTTCTCTATAAAGGATGTGAAACCCATCATCCTATATGTATTCCAACAATGAGTATATGTAAGTAAAAAAATTAAATATAAGTTTTTTTTAATTATGATTAAATAAATATACATAAAAAAATATCCAGAGGAATAAACTTAAGTGATGTTAAGCATAGTTTTTATTTTTTATTTTTTATCATCACTTGCATCAAAATCTATTACAACAAAAGTAAACCTATAATTTGTGTAGAATTTGAATAAGACAATCTCAACATCTTATTATTCTAGGTTTTACTGGTTGACAACTAATTCTAAAATTTTTCTTAGTACACATTCTTCATTAGAATGTAAATTAGTGCAAAACATAGTTTTATGCTTTCAAATTTGTCAAAATAAATTTTAAAAATATTTGGTAGAACACTTGATTATTTATATTTGTAAATTTATCTATATAAAAACATATCAAACATGTAGTATTTGCAATAAAAAGAACACAACCAAATAACAAATGAATTGACATTTACGACGCAAATAAATAAGTGCAATTAATTTTTTTTAATTATTAATATCATATTTAATATAAACAAAAAATAATCAACAATTTACTTTTTTTCTTTGAAATTATCTATTTTATTGTTAACAAATGTAATGAATATTATATTATACATTACATATCATTTAATTAAAAAATTAATAATTTTAAAATAATATTTAAAAATTGTTAACCTAGCATCTAATTGAATGGCTGATGATAGAACCATTATTTATTTTAAAAAAAATCATAATTGATATTTGGATTGTTTTCAATAACTATTCTCCAAACTAGGTAAATTCCCTTGCTCGCATCAGAGTCGTTATAATTTTTAATTTTAAAGCAATACTATATAATAATGAAAACTTTAATGTTATAATTATAAGTCACTCTTTTAACTGAAATTGTTAGCATACTTTAGTTTTGAAAGGTCTTTTGAATATTTATTAATGTAAATAAAAATTTAAATATAATAAAAATATTTAAAATTATTCCTTGAAACATTCCGGAGCACCTTATACATTTACTTTAATAATATATATATATATATATATATATGAGGATGAATCCTCTATGCACGTTCACATATTAAAAATCTATGAACGTTGCTTTGGACCGTTGGATTTCGATCCAACGGTCAAACACTATTCAATAAACAAGTGTTCATCGCTACATGAACGAAAGCAGACAAAGAAAAATAGGATGCACAGTAAAAACAAAATTAATAATCTAAAATTAGCTCTCACTATAGCTCAGTTAAGATTATCAGATTTTCGTGACGCCTCATACACGTCCACAGAGAACCTTTTCTATGTATATATATATATATATATATATATATATATATATATATATGAAATAAAATATATATATTAATTTCGAAGAACACAGTTTTTTCAGCATATCTCTAGTCCCAAAAAATAAAAAAATAAAATAAAATAAAATAAAATCTTAAGCTACTCTCTTACCCACACTAATGTAGAAAATATATTTGTTTCAAGTCACTACTTATGCTAATCTCTTACCCCCACTAAATTGAATGATTCGTGGTGTCTTCGTGACTTATGCTTGACTCCAAATCTTGAAAATATGGGACTCTCTTCCTAGTGTCATTATGTGGAGTATTTGGCTCAAGATGGATGGTTGAAATTTTTAAACATGAATGTTGCACACGATTTATGATTTTCAAAAAGATTACTCACACATTCTTATGATGAATGTATGCAATTTTTAAAAGCAAAACAGACGAAGCTAAAAGGCAGAGTTTTTTTGGGTTCCTTCAAATTAAGGTGAGGCAAGTGATCTTGGAGAATTAATGTCCAATCTTAGCTAAGGCAATATTTGAACTAGTTGGGCACGGATTGCATCCTCGGAGTGACCTATCATCCCCATGTCACGTCATTTTAAGAATTTTTTTATTTTTTAGATTTTTTTTCTTCTTTTGAAGTAATATCATTTGTTGTTCCACAATTAATGATTTTGTCTAATTGTTTTTAATTAGTGAATGTGGTTTTTGAAAAAAATTGTATCACAAAAATATTAGCACTATTGTAAACATGTAAGTAAACCATTGAATATACCAATAATATGATACAAGAGTACTAAAGAAAAGGCACAGGTTCAAATCCTTTCCTCGGTAGACTGTTCATGTATTTTTATACATTGTATATTCAGGTCTAATATTATTTATCAGTATTATTCACAAACCTGGATGTGGATCCCTGTGAGAGAAACAGTGGTTTCACCCTTCCAAGATTATAGAAAAATTTTTCTAGGAGATTCGTAATCCATCATAATTAGCCAGCACTCAGCACTCTATTTATTTTTACAATCTCTTAAACCGGGGTTCTTTATCACCTATTATTAAAAAAAAAAAAATCCTTTTATCAATTTTTTTAAAATTGTCGTCTATAAAGATACAGGGGAACAGAGAGTAACTTTTACAAGCATTGCAATGCAAGCAGTGGCATGCAAAGCACAAGTTAATACATGAGAATGAGAGCACCACCGTCAATCACCATCATCTACCGCATGCGCAAATGCTCCCTTTTGACTGCCTTGTTTTACGCCTGCAAGATCTCTCTCTATAAGTCCCCTCCTTCATGTAAGAAACAAACAAAAAAAAATAACAAAAGACAAGTGAAGGACACGAGAGAAAGCATGGAAAATAAAGCGAAAGCAGCAGAGAGCCCGCTTGTCCCTTCCTCGCTACTTCCATGCACTTCCAAGCAAGTGGAGTTCAATGTGCTTCTTTCTTCAAATACCTTTCACTCTTTGTCCAGAAAGCATGCAGCTTTACCTTTATCTTGTATCGATGTAGCAGAAAACCATGAAATTTATCTCCAAGATGTAAAAAATGGAGGTGGTGAGGCCTTTGGCTTTCTCTTGTATATTTGTTGACGGTTCAACAAATATTCAAATGTTTTATCAAAAATAAATAAATAAATAGAAAATAATGCACGTAAGTAGTTAGTTGCCTTCAGCCTATGATTGGAACACAGTAATTATATATCTGATTGCCATTGACATGAGATAGAAATGAAGGTGATATGATTAGGGTTGATATATTAAAACAAAAGCTAGAGAGACATATATATATATATATATACTTGTGAATATCTTGTACGATCCAACAAGTTTCTTTAAACTTAAATAAACTTTTTGACTTAATTAAGGTTTCATTTTTAGATGAATTCAGTAATTTTATGTCCATCAAACTGATTGCAACACAAAAACCTAACAATTCAAACTGTCACACTATATTTATAGTAAAGAGTGCCATTCCTTTAGTTTGACAGGAAAACTATGACTTCTTTTGTGTAAGCTTCCACTAAGCACTCAACAGTCAACACACACACACACACAAAGGGGTCTCTCACTTACTTTACTTCCAAAGAGAGAATTTTACTTATCCACAGTAACTTCACAAGCTTTTACATGCTGAGTACTAGCTAGGAAATGGATTACTTCTTAGTGATGGAAACCTGGCCGGTCATGACAGCACAAAAGATCAAAAAGGTTTCCATCTCCATTGATAAGACAGTATGAGCGCTCCTCTATGGCAAGTCTTACTTAAACACTCACAAGGAAAAGTAATCCTTGGCTTCTTGGAATTGAGAGCCTGAGATGTTCATTTCATTGAGATCCCTCCAATAACTCTTCTCAATAAATCAATAGATTGTGTCCAGCGAGAAGACATATCTATCTCATCACAGTCCCATATAGGTGAAGCCTGGAGTGATGGGCTGAAGCTGATTCATTGGTGCTCTGACCAAGCACCCAGTGAGCTTTCATTTTCCTAATCTGACGAGACTGCCCCTCATCTTGTCTTCAAATCACAAGCTGGTCCCGGTGGTCCCTTTATATGGAGCCCCACCTTTCGAGTTCCGACACGATCTACAATCATAACTAGCCATAACTAGTTCCAACTCCAGAGGGTGAGGAGCGGCAGCCCTCAATTAGCAGCGAGCTGAGGTCATTTTTGTCAAAGCACATTAATTAGTAATTTATTTATCTAAACTAAGCTCTGTTTGCATTTCGCTCATTCATTTAAGTTGTGTTCCCCTGGATGACATATGAAATGCTACCTAAACGCCACGCATCCTTCTTTATCAACTCACATCTAATTTATATCCCGAATGGTTAACCACAACAAAAAATCAGCGAGAGAGAAAGAGAGAAAACGAGCTTGGATAGTAAATTAATGCTGCAGAGTCTAGTTGTGCCACAGGCAGGCTACAGCAGTACATGCAGCAGGCAGGCTGTTGCATTGCATCCCCAGGTATGACAGGCATCTCAATGAGCCAGCTCTTATGTCTCTTGGCTCTCGTGTTTCTTTTTATCTCTGAACATGAGAAAAAGCCAAGCTAATATATGGGACATGGACATGCATGCATGAGTAAAGAAAGGAGTCTTTTAATTACAAGTTACAAGCCTTCTCTTTAGAGCAGCAGACATCATATAATATCATATCATAACAAATTATATCCCTCGGCCATTCACTCCTCATTCCTCTTTTAAGCTTTCTTAATTTCCTTTGCATGTCATTCCTGAGTAATGGAGTTCGACCTGGAGAACCCGCTCACCAGCTCCGATTCGGAACTAGACTCTGTGTCGGCCCTCTTCTCCGCTGAGTCGGATCACATGAGCTCACTCACCACAGCACTCGACCTTCACTCCCGCCGCCAAGCCATCTCTCTTATCCTCCAGGTCCAGGTAATATAAATAACAATGATATATAATACTAATAAAAACAATGAGTTGATTAAATAATAATGAATTGACTGAGAGAGCTGGAGCTGGAGTCATCTCAGGCGCAGTGCGCGTGCAATGTGGACCCTTTCATGGCCTATCTTGCAATCAACTACGTCGACCGGTACCTCGCTCGCCATGAAATCCCGGTAAAGCAAAACTCAGTGTCGTAACTCGGTTCGACTCGGTGGTTTTTGGCTCTAACTCGGTCTGGCTGTGTTGCAGAGAGAAAAGCCTTGGGCCGCATGGCTCCTCGCAGCTTCCTCGCTATCGCTCGCTTCCAAAATGAAGAAATCCGAGTTCTCATTTCCTGATTTCCAGGTAAGTACACTTGCGACCCAATTTCCTCATTCCCCTCCAGCTTCGATGGGTTTTCCGATGATGTTTCCCTGGAATAGATGGAAGAGGGGTTCATTTTCGATGAGCAAACGATTCATCGGATGGAGCTCTTGGTCCTCGGAGCTCTCGATTGGCGGGTGCGATCCATTACGCCGTTCTCTTTCCTTCGATTCTTTCTATCCTTGTTTTCCCCAGCGCATCCCCCGCTGATCCACGCCCTCAAAGACAGAGCTTTGCGCATTCTCCTCAAAGCCCAGATTGGTACCAGTTTCTCTACTTTAATTAGAACCCTAGCCTAAAAAGATTTGATTTTTAACTTCTTGACAAAATCTGTGATTTTCTTGTGCCGGTTGTTGAGTATATAGAGATTAAGATGCTGGAGTTCAAGCCATCACTGATTGCCGCCTCAGCGCTTATCTCCGCAGCCGGCGAGCTCTTTCCTATCCAATCACCGGCCTTCAGCACCGCCATCTTCTCCTCTGATTTCGTAAATCAAGTACCTCTAATTATTTAAATCTCTCTCTTCAGTTTTTATATTGTTTCATACAACGTAATTATGTATTTAATTTATTTATTTATTTATTTTTGGGAAGGAGAAACTCAAAGACTGCTGCCTCGTGATGAGGGAGATGCTGGAGATGATGACGATGGACGGCTGTGATCGGGCTCTCAAGATGGTATCCAGCTGCAGTACCCCTGCCACCGTGCTTGGCGGGGCCTGCCCAAGCTCCGACAGCGAAAGGACCGTCGGATCCTCAATGAACGGCCGGGATGTGTATAAGGATCCAATTGAGGAAACCCCACCACCTTCCAGCTTTTTCTGCCCTTAGATTAATCAAGAGTATCTATATTTTATAGAAATTTTAAATATATATTTAAGAAAATAAGAAAAAAAAAAGTTTTCCATATTTTTGGGCCTTTTCCTTTCAACGTTGTTATGATGAACAAAAGCATGGTAAGTAGAGAAAAAGAAAAAATTAGTTTTGAGCCTTTGGCCGTTAATTTCATGAAAAAGTCATGGTTAAGGAATCTGAATTGTTGAACTGATGCCACCTGGCTTAACGGATAAGGTTCTTGCCTCTTGCTGGCCAGGTTGGGTATTTCTTCATGCATGCATGCACGTATTCGTCTACGTATTGATACGAAGAATTAGTGGAGAACATATTGATACGAGGATATATAGTCAATATATAAAAAGAAGATCATGTATAAGTGGATAGGTGGAATCTAGGCAGAAAGATCAGAAGGTTGTGCATGTATTACCATATGCTGGTAAGATGATAAGACATTTCAAATTCCATGTAGCAGCAAATCAGGAAGTTTGAAAGACATGCACATGCTTGCAGATCTCGCTCACAAAAGGTTAAGTTGATTAGAAAGTAGAAAAGCAGTTTTATTTTGGAGACGTTTGACCTGAAAGGTCGGAGGAGTAGGTGGGAAGAGATTTTAGCAAGTTAAGTACGGCCTGATTCCCTAAACAAAGCTAGCGAACGTGAAGTCTCTTCTCTAGTGTCAATCATGACAAGACTTGCAGGGGCCCTCTGCAGCCTTCTTTTATGGAAGCATCATACAGAGGAGACCAATCTGTGGTTCATGGTTCCCAACAGACCCACACACACACATCCTTAGACTTATTGAAATATTAATTGGATGCATGTCCTCTTCTTGTCTTTTTCTTTTCCCATGGTGTCTATACCAAGCCCGTCAAACTTTTTGCTTTTACATGTTTCCTTGTTGAATATTACCATTTACCAATCACATTGAGCTCAAGTTTATATATATATATATATATATATATATGAAAAACACAGACTCGTTTGGTCATTCAGTTGCTCATCTTAATTATGTAGGAAGAAATTCTTCAGAGAATGTCCGACAAGGTCTTTAATTGGCATGAAACCAAACATTGTCTGTGAGATCACATGCTTTGATAGACAGAAAGGAACAAAAGGGAAAGAACAAAAACACGAATATTGTCATGTTACTTTCATCTATATATGAGAGATGATCAATAGTGATGATGTGAATTTAGGACCAGCCAAGGTTCTTATATATCCTTCAGATGTTCTGTTCAGGATAAAACTGAGATGAACTGATACTTGCATAGAGCTCCCAGGCTGCAGCAGACAGCAAAACATTGGTGCCCATTATACATTCATCTCATTGATCACAACATTGATCACTTTCTATATAGAGCATTGATTTGACAGTGAGTAAATTAGTTGGCGCATAATTACTGATCACTGTCATATAGTTAATCTCATGGATTTATATCACTGAAAACCAAAGTAACTTTGTAGGCTCCTTTATTATCCCATACGGTGAATAGATTTAACCTAGAATGGTTCAAAGCTCCCTCAAAGGTCCGTTTCTCAATTTGAATCTTCCTTGCTCCAAGGATTCGGATCATAAAATATAGCAGAGACTTCTAAAGATTTAATTACGTCAATGTTTGGCTGTATTGCATAAAAGAAACTTGATTGAATGATAAGCATCAAACATTAATCAAGGCTTTGCTGAATTATGCTGCGGAATGTAAATTAAACCAGTTTGTTTTCATTTAAAGTCCTTTTGATAATTAAATTTCTAAGTTCTAACATAATACTTGAAATGCATAGTCTCGTGGTGGTTCAACAACCAAAGCTTAATATATGTTGGAATAATCTGTATTTATTCTTCATTTTAAAATCAGCTTTGCATCAAGAAGCAAGTCTCTATTTCATTTTTGGAACAATATGCGGACAAACCACATGTCAATGACATGTATAGGCATAAACTTAATCTCTCAACAAATGTATGCCCTTCACTTTGCATAAGCTGAGATTCGAACTCACTTCGTCAACAAGCCACAAATACCCTATATAAGAAATCCGGTTCCAATCGACAAAGAGGTCATTGGCTAGTCTTTATTGTACTGATTTCACTTTTCAATCTTAGTTACTTCTCTAAGAACAGATTTGAGACCGACATGCAAACCATTATGTAGTAAATAAACTTAACGATGAAAATATCATATATGCCTTAAAAAAAAAAAAATTCTATTATCAAATTATACAATTTAAAAAGTTGTTGAGTAATATATATATATATATATATATATATATATATATACATATATTAACCATGGGACTATAAATGAACTAATGCATTAATTAAAAATTCAAATGCTTAGCTTGTTTATATCACTCGTCTGGCTCAATTTTTAAGCTTGTAATGTAAAAATTCCAAGCTCGAACACCAACAAGCTGGGCTCTGGTTAAGTCTTGTGAGCAACTGATAATTTATAATATCATTAAAGGCTCTTTTATGATAATCATTAAAAGGCTTGTTTATAGTTATTATTAACAAGTTCATTTATAATTAATTTCATCATTAGTAGAATTGTTTATAGTAACATTAATAAACTAATTTATATAAAACATTTATAGAATTGTTTATAATAATTTTAACATAGTTTATTTATGGAGTCATTTAGAATAACATTGGTTTAGTATAAGTTTAAGTAAAAGATATGATTAACTTATAAATTTTATTTTAAAAACAATATATATTTTTAATAATAATACAATGAATTATTTGTGAAAAATGACCGAACTTTGATGTTGAGCTAATAAACTGAGCCTAAGTTTAGAATGCCATGAAGCTTGAAGTAGGTTCAAGCTCGGCTCGGTTAAAGTAAGCTCGAGCTTACTAGGGCTTGGCTTAATTAAAGTAGGCTCAAGTTTCGTTTGTGATCGTTTAAAATAATGGTGAGCCAAGTTTGAATATGACCAAACTCAAATGGGCGCATTTATATAATCTTAATTAACTAATTAGACAAATGGGAACACAAAACTTGTAAGTTTTTTTTTTTTTTAAAGATAAATTATGATTTACGTAACAAAAGAACGAGTGCAAGCTAGGTTCAGCATTAGGGCGGAATAAGATTAAATAATCAGCGCAATGAGAAAACAAAAACGACACTCTAACCAACATAATTGTTTAAGAAATTGAATAATAAAATGAGGAAACAAAGGGAAATAGGCTCATAGGAGGCAACCACCAGTAGGGATCATTTATACATGGCCAATGTTTTTAAAACCGGACCGGATAGCGAACCGGTCTCATATTTGGGTCACGGGTCAGTCGGTTCAACCGGATGACCCGTTTTGGTCGGACCGGATGACGTCATAAATAAATAATTATCTTAAATATTATATATATAGAATATATATATACATATAATAACAAACTTTATTATATTTTTAATCATAATTATCTTAAATATTTATTTTAATATCATTATGATTTTATCAAAATGGTTGAAGATTCAAATAATTAATCTAGATAAAGCAACAAATACAATTCCCTAAACCTTTTATTTCTTAATCTATTAATCATAAATGGATGATGATAACTACATAAATTAAACAACTAATTAAATTACTAATTATGTGAGGATGAGACAAGGCATGAAAAAAAAATTCAAAACAAAACTAGAACTAAGTATGATTAATTTAATTCTCATATTTGATCATCATTACCATTAAAATAAAAGTATAAAATAAAATAAATCCTAAATGATTTATACCTCTTAAACAATTTACAAGTTTCTTTTTTTTTTATTTTCTCATACCTCTAAACTCCAAAGTTCCAAAAATCCAAAATAATATTTTTTCAACAAATCAAGACTCAAAGAAAGTATCGTGAAATAAAGAAAAAGAGCCAATTCATGCCCCTAAGTCCTTTCTTAAAACAAAAACAAAAACAAAGAAAAAAACAAAAAAACAAAAACAAAAACAAAAAAACAAAACAAAATAAAAATTGAAAACCGGGTTCCATCCGGTTTTGGTCCGATTCACCGGGTTTGGCCGGGTTTGACCGGTTCAAAATTCGGTCAACATTAATTCTAAAACCGGACCGGGCTATGGGCCGGTTCCCGGTTTTTCCGGTCCGACCGGCCGGTCCGGTCCGGTTTTCAAAACATGGTACATGGCAACACACAAAAGCAAGTGACAAATGTCAAGTTTTTCAGCCGAATCCATGTTCATGTTTGAATTCAAGTCCAAACTAAAAGAATTGTTGATAGAGTATAAAGAGAATATATTTAAGTTTTATAATAAACCTAGAGGGTTCCAATTAACTGGTTCCTAATCAACGTAGTTGCAGATGACCAGAGAAGGAGCGTTAGGTCAATTTTAAAGAGAATATATTTAAGTTTTTCAAAAACAAAACAAAAACATTCCAAGATATAACCTAAATATAGAGTTCATAGGTTATGTTAGATAATTAAGGATTCAGACTAACTCCTTAGCTTGACCAGATTTTCTCATTGAAAGGGGTAGTTATGAATGGCGAATAAATAACGGAAGTTGTTCCAAATTTGAAAGCAAAACTGTTGTGAAATGAAAAAAAATCAACTGGTTCAACATTGATGTGACAAAGCATGCATGCATATAGTGCTAATTAAGTAGAAAATTACAACCCGTTGCAAAATTATTCAAGTGCAACATTTTGTTATTCCAATCAATCAAGTTAATTAAAGAAAGAGGCAATTAAAGAGACTTGTGAGTCACCCCTTTTTTTTAATTTTATTTTTTTATAGTGTTTAGGTTGAGATGAGGTTCCTGGGCGGCGCTCGCGAACCGTACGGAGGTGCTCGGCTACCTATCAATGGAGCTCGCGGCCGCGCTAGGAATTCTCTTGGTGGTTCTCGTGGCGGTGCTCGGCCTTTTCACGTTGGACATCATAGAGACTCTCGTACCTCCGCTCCCTCACACCACTTCATCAACGGTGCACCTTCTGATTATCCCTCCCAGCCTCCTGAAGCTAGACCATCGACAAACAAGAACTCCCCGGTGAAAGATGGCGTCTCCTTCGCTGAAGTAGTTCGTCACTCTCCTCCCCGGAGAGCTCTCGTCCTCCCCAGTCGAAGTTGGATGCTGGCCCATCTTCCTCGCTGAAGCGTCGCCGCTCACCGGAAAATGATGAAATTTGCAAAAGATGCTTAAGATCGGGTCATAAAATCGAAGATTGTCGTCATCAACTTACCTGCCGTCGCTGCTCGGGGACTGGGCACTTCGCTGCTAGATGCCCACTGAAATACTCCAGCTTCGGACATCTCCCAGAGAATGATAGATCGAAGAGGCCTCCGCCGACATCCAAACCTTTGCTCCATGTTCCTGTTCCTCGTTCTATCACTGAATCTCATTCTCTTAGGGTTTCGTTACCCATCTCTGAGGCCATCATTCAATCTAAAGAAGACTTAAAGAGAAGGGTGATTATCAAAGTGATTTCGGGTAATGCGAGTGTGCGTTCTCTTCATAACGCTTTGCCGGTGCACCTGAACACCGATCAGTGCGAAAATATTACTCCATATGGCGATGATTTCATTCTCACCCTGTACTAAATTAGAGCTGCTGTTTCTATTGTTAAGAAGGACCGGCTTACTCTAAACACCATTCATGGACCTTGCACCGTTAGTCTCTCTCATTGGACGCCAGAATTTGGCTCTCACGCCGTCGCCGCCGGTAACTACAACTGGGTGAGAATCTCTAACCTACCTCTCCACTGTTGGAATTGGGACTCTATCGTCACAGTCTTGAAGCCTTTGGGAGATCTCATCTTTGTTCAAAAAAAGGAAGATGTTTCATTGGAACACATGAGAGCTTTGGTGAGACTTCATTCTCCCACATCTTTTCCGTTGGAGATGACCGTCGATGTGGGTGTTAGAAGCTTCAAGGTCCGTCTTGTTGATGACGGTGCTCCAATCATACGCTCCAAGATCGTGCATGGCCCTGTTGCTCAGAAGAACTCCGACGTCTCCACTTCCTCTGCTACTTTGAAGATGCTACCAATATCCGATAATAGAGCTCCTCCTGCTTCTACAAGCAAGACACGCGCACCTCCTGTTAAGCTCAGACCGGCTTCCATAAGCTCAGACGACATCCCCTTGGCTGAGGGGAGTCGGAGCTCCGGTGATCGGCACAAAGTGGTCCCCCAGATTCCTCCGGTTTCTCGGGCGAGAAACGAGGAAGGGGACACACTGTTAACGCTTAGTGGCTACGTGATGGCTGAACGCACAACAGCCACTCGCGTGCCTCGGGATCGTACTCCTCCAGATCATTTTGGACCCAAGTCGGTGTCTGATGTGTCTCGTGATCAGGATCCCCCCGATTCCTTTATTATTTCAAATCCAATTCCTTCTTCGGATATTAATTCCAGCATTACTTTAGCACCTCCATGTGATAATAATTCATTCATCACCAACATCACACAGGAGAAGGACTCGCCTCAGGAATTGAACCCCACTGAGATCCCAGCTTTTTCTCAAATCGTTGTGGTCCCTGATTGTGAAAATAATTCACTCATCACCAATGTTTCCTTGGAGAAAACCTTACCTCGGGATAAGAACCCACTAAGATCCCTGCACTCTCTCAAGCCGTTGAGATTCTGCCTCGAGATAAGAACTTTTTAATCAAAACACAAGCTGATTCTATTCAACTGAGTCCACTTCACACGAACCCAATTAATGTTAAGCTTGATTTGATTAAGAATCCAATTTTAGCTCCTATCCAAGATACTATTATTGGTAATTCTAAAGGCAAGGAGATTTTAATTCCAAATGATTTTGTTGATGCTAATAATGTTGAATTACCATCACATTTGAAATCACAACCTCCGAATATTTCAATTCCTGAGGGATATAAATGGATTTTTATCCATGGAGGTTGGACTTTGGTTCCAAACGTCAATTCAGATAAATTCTACACACAAGATCCATCCCCCCCAATCACTCCCCTGAGTGCTCATTCTGACGATGAACTTGTCGATTGGGGTGATGATGATGATTTCCTATGAAGAAATTGCGGATGATAACCTTATTCTCGAGTGAGGAGAACCTCTTGCAATTAGATGATAACTCGGAAGATTTATCTGCTTTTCAATTGCCTGATTCTGAGGGGCTTCTCCTAAGTGGTTTGGAAAATCCTACAGACACCAGTACCGAGATGGCTCCTGCCACACTTCTACCTGATAAACAAGTTGATGATTCCTCTTCACATTGCCAGCCTCAGAGCAAGTTAGAAGAAGCGACAGACCAAAGAAACCTTCGGTCGATGGAATGAAGAAGTCTGGATTTATTCCCCATCCACCCGGATCTACTAAGAAAAATCCTGAAGATCCAGAGGCAGATGCCCAATCTTATAAATTCTGTATTTACTTCTTGGTCTGATGCTCAATTCTTTAATTATAGCAATGCATGCGGGGTGAAATTCTTAGGCTCACCTGATCATAAATTCAAATGTTTGGATAGAATCCGAAAACTTGAATCTACTAGAACTGAATCTTCTTCATATTCGTCAGGATCTCATTCGAGATCAGACAACTAGACCATCAACTTTTCTGATGTTAGTTTTATGCTGGAATGTTCGTGGTCTTGGCAGACCCTCTAAACGCCACCTTGTTAAAGATATCATTTTTAATTCTCGCGCTGACATTATTTGCTTACAAGAAACGAAACTTCAAGATATTCACTGCTCAATTTGGAGATCAATTGGTGGTTCGCGTCTGAACACCTTTGATTTTCTCCCAGCTCAAGGTACTTCGGGTGGTATCATTATTGCATGGGATCACTCTCAAGTTAATGGTACCCTCATTCACAAGGGTACCTTCTCAATTACAATTGAATTCACAAATCATTCTAATAATTCAATATGGGCTTGCACTAGTGTTTATGGTCCTAATGCTAGCTCACTTCGTATAGAATTTTGGAAGGAACTGCATACTATAAGAAATCTTCATGCACTACCCTGGATTATTTGCGGAGACTTCAACACTTTATTTACTTTGGAAGATAAAAATAAAGGAGACTTAAATTCTAGAGATATTGCTAAATCCCAAAAACACCTTGGTGATCTTAACCTGATTGACCCCCCTTTACATGGGCGGAACTTTACATGGACAAATGGACAAGCTGATCCTACCTGGGTTCGTCTGGATAGATTCCTTTATTCTCACGACTGGCCCCTGTTATACCCTAGATCCTTTCAAAGTGCTCTACCTAGAATTGGATCTGATCATTCTCCAATTTTTCTGGAATTTGGAAACCATTAATCCCGCTCCCGTATTTTCAGATTTGAAAAATCTTGGTACACTAATGACTACTTTGAAAACCTAGTCCACGATTGGTGGTCTGCTATAAGCTATGAAGGCTGTGGTGCCTTCATCATTTCTAAAAAATTCATAAACTTGAAAACAAAACTACGCTTTTGGGCGAAAGAGACGTTTGGAGCTTCCCATATTCATAAAAAAAACATGCTTTCTGAATAAAATTCTCTTGATTCCCTACATGAAAGTAGACCCCTCACTGAGCAAGAACTTAATCGTTTATCTCTTATCCGTTCAGAGCTTTATACTATTCTAAAACAAGAAGAAATATACTAGAAACAACGTTCTCGGATTACTTGGCTCAAAAAGGGTGATTCAAACACTAAATTCTTTCATATGCTAGCTAATGGTAGAAAGAACAAAAACTTCATTCCCCGCATTCGCAGTAATGGACTTTGGATTGTAGGAAATCATGAAATTGGTAAAGTCTTCTCTGAACACTTCCAAACCGTGCTCGGTACTCCAATTACCCACAGATTCCTACTCAATTGGCAATATCTATTTGAGTTCAAGGATAGAGTTGACCTCTCTTCCCTCGAACAACCTTTCACCACAGAAGAAATTAAGCAAGCTGTGTTTGAATTAAATGCGGACAAGGCTCCTGGACCTGATGGTTCCCCGATATTCTTTTTTCAAAAGCACTGGAATTTCATCCAAGAAGACCTTATTAAGCTTTGTGGTCACTTCTACAATGGTTCTATTAATTTTGAACGCCTTAATCGGGTTCATATCGCTCTTATCGCCAAAACAAAAGTTCCTACTGAGGTTTTAGAATTTAGACCTATTAGTCTCATCAATTCTACTTGCAAAATCATTTCCAAGATTCTCGCCTCTAGGTTGAGTAAAGTGATTAATCTCATAATCGATAATTCTCAATCTGGGTTTTTATTAAAAGCGAGATGCATCGTCGAGATAACATTATTACTTGCTCGAGAAGTGATTTTTTTAATCTTCAAAAAGAAAAGACTCGGGATTTGCTTTTTAAAGTTGATTTCTGAAAAGCCTTTGATTCACTTGACTGGAATTTCCTTCGGAGATTCTAGCGGCGGAAGGATTTGGCAATCGCTGGATTAATTGGATACATACCATTCTCGATCTGCAAAAAAACACAAATTCTCATCAATGGTACTACCCAAGGGTATGTACTGCTGTAAAAAGAGGTTTAAGACAAGGTGATCCCTCTCACCTCTTCTTTTTTTGCTTTTAGCGGTGACGCTCTCAGGTGCTATGTTCAATCACGCTATTAATTTCAAAGTTACGGGCGGGGAGTTCAAATTGACCATGTTAATAGCATCCATCATTTTACAATACGCTGGATGATCTAATAATCTTCTCTGCTGGAGGGCATGATGATCTTCAAATAATCAAATTAATTCTTTATCTCTTTGAAGGTTGTTACGGACTTTCGATAAACTTCTCGAAGAGCTGTCTATACTCCACAAATTTTGGATTTCAACCTCACTCTTCTTACTGCAAGAATTTTTAAATTGCAATAGGGATTGTCTTCCCTATTACATACTTGGGAGTTCCCCTCTCCGGAAGAGCGGCCTGAGCGACAAAATTGGACAAAACTTATTGATTACATCCGATCTAGACTCACTCCCTGGAAAGCTTTATACCTTTCCCTGGGGGGCCGTCTAACCCTTATTAACTCCGTTCTCTCTACCCTACCTGTTTACTGGATGTCAGTATTCAAACTACCAATTTGGGTTATTCATGAGATCGACAAGATTAGAAGAGATTTCTTATGGAAAGGGCCTGATCTTGGATCTAAGGGTATCAGATTAGTCGCTTGGAAAAGGATTTGCCGCCCCCGTTTCATGGGTGGATGGGGAATTCTTGATCTTCAGGAGTTCAACAAAGCCTTACTTGGAAAATGGTGGTGGAAGATCACTACTACATCGAATTCTTGTTGGTCTAAGATCTTAAACGCAAACTACTCTTTTAATGGATCACCTGGATACCTATTTCAACATCCACCAAGAAATAAATCCTTCTTCTGGGCTGGGATTAACACCGTTCTTACTCCTTTCCGAACATGCATAAATTACCAAGAGGACTCTTATTCCTGGCCACTCGAAAAAAATGGCATTTTCTCTGTCAAATCATTCTACAATTTCTTAATTGACGGAGGGCTTCGAAGTCAACTTTATTCTCATTTCTGGAAATCCAAATCCCCAAGCAAAATCACTTTATTCTGCTGGTTGGTCAGAGAAAACAAAATTCTTACTCTTGACAATCTATTCAAAAAAGGTTGTAATCCTAATGCCACTGACACATGCATTCTTTGTCATAATAACTCGGAAACAGTGGAACATCTTTTTCTTGATTAGCAAATATCGCGGAGCGTATTTGGTCCTTCTTCAAACAAAAACCTTGATATTGAGTCTTCCCCATCCTCGATATCTAATATTTGGACCATTTGGATCCCCTCATTAATTTCCTCTCGTCGGAACCTGGGGGAACTCTGTTCTAGAGCCATAATCTGGAATATTTGGCTTGAACGAAACAATCACATTTTTAACCTTATTTGCCTACCTATTATTTCAATTTTATACAAGTCTGCTAATATGCTGCTTTCTTGGCTTTCAACGATTTAGAGAACCTTCATCGAGGATACCACGGAGGCCACCCGAGCATCAAGCGCTCTCTCAACTTCCTGGGCATTAGACCCACTGATTTCATCGGCGATTCGATGCACCTGCTCGATCGGGAGTAGTCCTCCTATCCTTATTCTTTGAGCGTGCACTGTGTCTCTAGACGGTTGACTTCGCCGTCCCAACTTGTCTCATTTTATCTTTCTTCATGTCTTGATTTTGCTCACTGTTTTCCTCATCCCTGGTGAGGATTTCGGTTATTATTTTTATTTTAGACTTTTCTTATTCGGGACCTTTTCTATTGTACTCCTCTGTTTCCTTCTTTTTAATAAATTAGCAGTTTATCCATTTTATTCAAAAAAAAAATAATAATAATAATATCACGCTGATAGATGTTTATTGGAGAATTAGATTACCTAGATAAGCTTTGATTTAGTTTAATGGACTTTCTCATTGCTATTATAATCATCCTACTCTATATATTATACAATTAAAACAACTTATAATGCATAGTAGGTTTTTTGTACTTGACAAATATAATAAATATAACTAGTGCACCTACAATTATAGACTATTTACCGTCACTATTTTAAATAGAATTTTAATTTTTTGTACTAATGCCTTTTGGCATGGAACAATATTTTGAAAAGGTGGATAAACCACTTCAATTAAACCAAGGCGAGAACAAGATATAGGTCTTCACCGACAGATGAAACCGACCACTAGAGGTGGTACAAAAAGCAAACCAAGAAAGTACTCAAGATCGTCTACAAAAAAACATAAACAACATAGGGAAAAAAGGAAAAAAGAAGGCCTCCTCGCACCCTGCCACCCAGCAACCAAGATAGTACTCAAGATCGTCTACCGCTCTGCCGCCTCCTCGGCCGACGGCTCCTCAGGACCCGCATCAGATCGTGAACCCAGAAAGTCCAGGCTACGGCGGACGTTCCCCATGGCCTCCTCCAGTTTCCCCTTGTTTCCCTCTGCACAGTTAAAATACCAGGACAATAACAAGCGATCAATTTTGATGATAAGGGTATGATCAGGCACAACATTGGCATTAAAGACAATATCATTTCTGGCCAGCCAAACAGTCCACACAAGTGCTTTCACTAATAAATCCCCAAAAAACCTGAGCGAGGGTTGCACCGTTCCCCAAAAAACCTGGAACAATATTACTGGACCAAAAATCTGTTGATAAATTAGTAATAGTTTTTATTTATTTATTTATTTAAATTATTAAAACAAAATAATGTCAGTGGTTGTTGTTCACACGATCAAATCAATTCATAAGAATGGAATAGCAACGCAGATATCCTTTTCATGGCCGTTTACTTCTTAAGTTCTTGGCAACCATTTGCAGGGCCAGCACCTTGTCCTGAAGACTATTTAATCCTTAAATGAAAATTATTCATTTAATTAATTATTTCTTGAACAACTATGTTTGGCCAAATAATTAACCTCCTCCCTGAATCAGTTCGATCAGTGGATCATGCTACCAAAACTTTTGTTTAAAAACATAATTTGTTTTCAAGTCCAAACAAACAACTTTAATTGGTCCATTGAGTTCCAACCTCAATATGAAGTCCATTCACGAATTATGTTAAAAATGAGAAATATCAGGGTTAATCAACAATCAATCAATCGTTAATTATATTCAAATGTTAGTGTTCCCTTACAATTCAGAGTCTAGTTTGTCAAAACCTAACAACTCTTGCCTTGTAGAACAGGCCATGCTTCTAGAATGCAACATATTCTCACTATATCCACCACCATTCAAGTGGGCCCCGGTGGGTTGTCCACGTAAGATCCTTAAGCCCGGCAAGACGACCGTAAGCAAGTAAAACATCTAATAAATAAATCAATTAGTTTATTCTTGTCACAGAAAGACCAATATACCCTCCTTCGGATTTATAATTCTCCAATCCTGGTAAATCATCACATCGTGCGTCCATTACAAGAGTATCCATCAACCTAGGTAAAAGGAACTAAAAAACAAAATAAAATATTTATTAATTATTTATATTGACAGATTCAGAATTATATTCAAATATCCATTTTAGTTTTTTTTTTAAATAGTGACAAGCACTTTACCACAAAAGATGTCCAATAAATAAATACGATAGTGTACGGTGATTTAATAACTCATAAGATTTTTTATATGGAGAGGATTAACACAGGGGCAATTCGAGTTTACTATGTACACCCAAAATGATATATCATGGATCATAACTTCACAATGATAAATTCTTCAGTCTTGCAACCCTGGAGAAATAGATAATATCACTCCTCCCTGCTATTCACTCTTGTACCACTCACCCGAGTATTTTTATAATATATATATATAGTATATAAGTACAATATTATATAGTACTGTGACACAAAAAATTCAACCTCACACCACTTAATCACTATTTAAAGTGACTTTCAATAGTCTATATAGTCCTGGTCTCATTTTAGTTTTTAAATCATTTAATTTTAATCATGTAACTACATAAATATATTAAACCAAAAAAAAAATCTTTAAGACAAATTTAATTTTATTTAATGCATGAAGAAGATAATTTGGGGGTAGGGGAGCAATTATGAACTTGAAGTCCCATTTAATTCTATTGGGTTGTGATGTGGATAGGAGGGGCTAAACCGGGTTAGACGCAAATGGGGTCAGAGTCATTTCATAAACGGAATGGAGTGGAGACATACGGTATAGAGTTACTTTCCGTTACGGGCAAAGACGGGGAGAGCTTTCAAGCCTTCAAAGTTCAAACCCCACTCTTCACAATTCACAATTCACAATTCACATCACATGTATAATAATAATGCAAACCAATAAACCACACCATCTCCTCCCCGAGATCGTTAACGGATCGGATCCACGACCACTGCAAAACCCGAATCCGTCAACGGTCCATCTCTAACCTCCCACCAAGCTCCAAGTCTTGAGATCTCCTCTAAAACCCTAAACATGAAGCTTAGGAGGAAGCGGAGCTCCGGGGCCGGCTTCCTCTGCTTCAACGCCTCCGCCATCTATGACGACGACGAGGAGGAGGTAAAGACCGAAACCTCCACCGGCTCTCCCGTAAAGATCTTAGAGGAGGAATCAGGGTCGTCATCTCGCCGCCACCCCCGCCGCACCTTAACTAAAGCCTTCCGCTCCGCCGCCTTTATCTCAGCTCTTGTGTGTTTTCTTTTTGAATTTGAATTTTGGATTTCCGATGCTAATCTTTTTTATTTATAGATGTGAACCTTTTTTTTTGTTTTTTTGGGCCTTATTTTTGGGGGGATTTTGGTATTGTAGAAGAGGAATAAGGGCTCATCATCGCTGGTGCGGAAGGAATCCGACGCGTCGGAGGAGAGATCCGTCACCGAATCGTCCTCGAGATTGACGGAAGACGACGATCGGAGAACGGATTCGTCGGATCAGGGCTTCACGCCATCGTCGGTTTCTTCGTCTTCGCCGTCCTCATCGGCGTCAAGCTTGTCTTTGTCGGCGACTTCTCACTCGCCGACGGAAACCAAGCCCCGGCGACGAAGACAGCCAAAGAGATCGGAGTCGGAGAAGCCGCCGCCGGAGAAGAAGATTTACCATCCTGCCACTGGGCTTTTCCTCCTCGTGATCAGCCTCTGCGTGATGGTGATGTTCGGTCGCCTCTGCGCCATCCTCTGGACATCCACGTGGCTGTATTTGGCCCCTCGCCGGATCTCCGCTGTTCCTCCTTCTCCGGCGGAGAAGCCGAAGCTCCGGTCGAGAGTCTCCGAGGAGGACGAGAAGAGGCGCGTAGTTTTGGAGGGTCTGTTGGAGAGAAATCGAAAGGTGTGAAAATAAAACAAGGGCCAAATTGGAAAAAAAAAGTTTTTTTTTATAAAAAAAAGAAATTTACTTGTAATTATAGCAGGCCACAATGTTGTTTGTTTTGGAAATTTGTGCACTTTTGGAGGGGATTAAAGAGGAAAAAAAAGTGTAATTTTGCTTTTAATGATTTGGTTTAGATTTTCGAAAGAATTTAAAAGTTGCTGCTGTATTTATCAATGAATATATATTTTTTTATTTAAATGTGAATAAATTATAAATTTATTGAAATAAAATCAAAAGTAAAGAGTCATCTCTCACCAACGATCAGGGTACAAAAAAATAATATAACATCAAAAAAAAAGTAGCAATAGAGATAAAAGGTAAAGTAGACAAAAGATCTACTTTACCTCTACTTCAAAAGACAAATTAATAAATATATGAAAAAAAAATTTATATGAAAAATGGCCTAGTTCTCAGAAAGTGGAGCAATAAAAGAAGGAATAAAAATATGATTACATTTATTGATCTCACAAGGCTTTGTAGTTTAATTCCAATTCATGAAGGTAGACTTGAAAAAGTGGAGAGCACTTATGGTGGTGGTAATAATTGTTAAGATAAAAAGATTATATAGTATTTATTATTAGGTGTTACAGTCTTCAAGTTCCAATGACTATGAGGGCATGGCTAAAATTGTGTGCGGATCTGGTGCTGGTGTGGCCCTGACATGTTGGAAAAGGAACCAATGAGTCTTTGTTTAGTTCTTTGTTGGTATGTTCCCTTTTATTGGATGGATGTCATTTAGATCTCGTGCACATTATTTAAGCGCAAAATGTCCAAACGGAAATGATATGTCATGTTCAATGTTTATTCAATTTTCTCTTTGGGATAAAGTACTAAATTGTTTTGGTGATCATCCGATCAACCTTGTTATTAAAAACACAAATCAAGGTCCAATCTGCACCATGTGTTTGCCCTGTTCTTTGTAAAATAGCTCTTTGAGTGGTCATGCTCAAAATATCTAATGATAATAATATCAAGCTCAAAATCTACTAAACATAAAGTACAAATTTCATGACCGCCTTCTTCTCCTTCTACCAACCAATGCTTTAAGATTTTCATAAAGCGGGCCATTGATTTTCAAATCAGTGTCTTTTTATTTTTATTTATTTATTTATTTTTATTTTTTTTAAGATAAACCACTAATTCATTATTGAAAAAGAAAAAAACGGGAAGCAAATACAAAAAGAAGAGAAAAATAAGAAAAGGATACAAGGACCTCGTCACCAAGAGGTGAAGGTCGGGAGAACACAAAAAAAAAAAGAGGGGAGAAGAGGCATCATTTAGGATATGGATAATGGGAAGGTGCGGGGATCAACTTACTGGGGCACCGTCCAAAGGAGGGTCATTTGGCTCGCTTGATCGAGCTGGTTGAGGAGGGTCCGAGACCCTTAGCGTCATAAAGTCTAGACTGCATTTGAAGGCCGGAATAGCCTTATCAAGAAAAAATCTAGGCGATTCTGGAGCTGCATCAATCCAAGCAATAAGCAATAGATCAATATTTCCAATAATGGAGAGAATCTAACAAAAAAAAGTTGCAATCGCCGTTCAGCCCAGATGCCCCAACAAATGGCATGACTCAGGATGTCGCCCAGAAGTTTTACCATTAAATTTCTTTAACTAGTAGAATAGTATATATATATATATATATTTTGAATAATAGACGACAAGCGCCTTTTTTTATATGAATACAAATAGTACCAAACAATACTGGAATCCGAATGTACAGTATATGTATAGTATGAGAATAATATAAAAATTCCGGGTAAACAATATATGAACAGTACGGTGAATAGTACTGTCGAGGGAGGGATTTGAACCCATGACCTCCCCCTTATACTTTGGTGTCATATCATTGGGCTATCCAATGGTTGACACTAGTATATTTTTGTAGTCTCTTATTAATTATTACGAAATACATGGAATATTTTGTATTGTTTTAATATATTGATCCGGAATAAATTATTTATGTGATATGTGACACACAGCATGTGATAAATATATATAAATGTTTGTACTTTGTCAGTTGTGGCTTGTATTACCTTTTGGATTTTTATTTTTTATATAATTTTTAAATTGAGCATTAAAATTAATTATATACCATATTAAATCATCATTATATCAAAAGAGTAGTTTGATTCTGATATAGGAGGCTGAGGGTTGTTCATATTATAAATATGTATTACTATCCGGGGTGTTATGAGATGATATATATAATATAATCGGTGGCGGTGGTGGTGGTGGCTTGGCTGGGGGACGCGTGAAGCTCGTTTAAATGAACATATAGGTTTAGGTCTTCATCAAAAAGGGACCACTTTACCCTTGTGAACAGAGGAAATGCTTTGCTATTTGTAATGGTCTGCTGGTTTCTCATGAGATTCATCCCTTGTTTCATTTCATTGTTTCTCTTTTGTCTTTCTTGGTAGTTGTAGAGGGTGAGATTGCTGCTGATGTTGATGGACCTTGTTATTATCTTCTTCTCTTTTTTATTGCTTTTCTTTTGTTTTCTTTTCTTTTCAGAAGGCATGCCAGTCAGCACCAATAATAAATTAAGATAGAAAAGGAAGGAGATATGATCACTTTTATGGGAAATGCCTTTCATTCAAAAGGCCTAAATCAATACCTTAAAGGTGTCATTAGATGGTGATTAACCAAGTGATTTAATAGTTGTAAAATTATGAGTAAATAATGTGACTCGTCTAATTAAAGTTGCGGTGATAATAAATTTTTTTTTTTTTAAAAAAGTGGATAAACCATACAGATTTATTAGAAGAAAGACAACAGTACAAAGATAAAAATAGGGTACAATGGAAGAGTCAACTCTCATTAGTGGTGAGGAGGAACAAAGAAGATAAAGACAGAAAAAAAAACTAAAGAGACGGAAGATGTCGTCTGACATCTCAAGTCTACTTAAACAAGCAACAGAAACATCTACTCCAGAGCAGCATCGATGTCATGATCGCCAGCAGAAATAGGTTCTCTAGCGCTAAAAAAAATTAAGTGAACGCTTAATTTTTTGAAAAGGTTCATTGCGGTTATAATAATTGACTATCAATCTTGCTTTATAAAGTGGTCCTCATAAATTAGAAAAGCCTTCATTGGATTTGGAGCAAACAAATCCCAAACTAGTTGGGTTGCGTTAATTTTACATATTAAAACTTGGTCCATTTATTAAAGGTGTGTTTATTTGAAAGCAACCTATAGCTACTCGAGGGTGACGTTGGGCTAGTGCATGTGAAACTATCAATTTCTTCGATAAGGATAAATCATGTTTAATGTCATTATAATCTCATGCATTTTGCTAATCATTTTTTTTAAAGTGGATGATTTGATTAATCATTTATGATAATATGGGAAATAAAAACCAATTTAAATCATTTGGACAGAAAATATTTATTTTCCACCAATGTTGTTCTAGCTTAATTGTTAAGGCATTTTATTCCCATGTGCGGGATTGTATTTAAATGGGCTATTTAATAAAATGACCCTTTTTTTTTAATTAAACCAAATGGCCCTAGGGTCATTTTAATTGTCAAAATGGCCCTATGACCATCACATCACCCCACATGGGTGATGTGATATGCTGATTGGGCGTTGAGTCAGCGCCCAGTCAGTGCTGACTGGGCTGCTGATGTGGCATTTTTAAATAAAAAATCCTGATTTTTTTCATTTTAACCCCTGAATTGTTTTCTAATCAATAAATTGGCTTATTCTTGGGTTTTTTTGACCAAAATTTTTTAAAAAAAAATTATTAAGCTTTTAAAATTTATTAAACTTTTAAATAATTTTTTAAAAAATATATAAGTGTGTTTTTTTAATTTAAATCCCTTATTTCTTTTATAATAAACAAATTATCTTTTCCCTTTGATTATTTAACCCAAATTTTATTTAAACAAATATGTATTTTTTTAATTTATTAAAAAAATTAATTTTAAAGAATATATTTGAATATGAAAACACAAATTTTAAAATTTTAACTTTTAAAATTATTAAACCTTTAATGAAACAACTTTTTAAGCAATATATAAATGTGGCTTTTACTGCTGGCCAACCAAAGATCAAACGTAAACGAATGCATATGGATAGAAACCCTGATCCTACTAGATATAATTTATACTCTATATGTAAACAACCCGGTAATTATAGAACTACTTGCCCTAGGCAAGGGAGAAATATATGATGTAGCTTTACTTCTTATTTAAATGCAATTATGTTTTTTAATAAATTAAATTTTAAGCAAAATTTGGGTTAAGTAATCAAAGAGTTTTTGTTAATTATAATACAAATAAAAAGGCACACTTATATATTGCTTAAAAAGTTGTTTCATTAAAGGTTTAATAATTTTTAAAAAGTTAAAATTTTTAAAAATTTGTGTTTTCATATTCATATATATTCTTTAAAAATTAATTTTTTTAATAAATTAAAAAAATACATATTTTTTTAATAAAAATTTGGGTTAAAAATAATCAAAGGGAAAAAGATAATTTATTAATTATAAAATAAATAAGGGATTTAAATTAAAAAAACACACTTATATATTTTTTTAAAAAATTATTTAAAAGTTTAATAATTTTTTAAAAAAAAAATTTGTCAAAAACCCCAGAATAAAGTCGCAACTTATCGATTGAAAACAATTCAAGTGTTAAAATGAAAACAAATCGGGATTTTTTTATTTAAAAATGCCACATCACTGACCCTCGTGCCCAATGACCCGAGCGCCGACTCAAGACCTGATCGAAGATATCACATCACTCATGTGATGGGTGATATGATGGTCATCATCTTTGACAATTAAAATTACGTAGTAGCCATTTGATTTAATTAAAAAAGGTGGGTCATTTTATTAAATGGGCCTATTTAAATCCTATCAAATGTATGGTGTGCAAGGTTTTTTTGTGCACTGATGGTGGGGTAGATTTGTAGCCGAAGTTTTATATTACTAAATAAGGGCTCATGACCTGTTGATCTTTGATTGTTACATTTAAAGTATTTGTTTTTTTTTTAAAAAATCATTGGACAAGAATGTGAAGGTAAATGACTTTAAAATCAACATGTATTTTTTTGTTATAAATAAAAATTTAAACTTATCATTTTGGATTTGGTTTGATTTCTAAGCATTTATTTATTTATTTTCTATAAAAAGGGATAAACCACTATTTTTAAACATTTATTGATTGTTTGATAATTTCAGATAATATAGTAATAATAACACTTTTATAAAATTGTTGTTATTAAAACATTAAAAAAATCATCCTTTTTTGATCTTTGTGAACTGTCCTACCCCATTTTTTTTAATGCATGTAATTTATTCATTTAAACAAAAATAAATAACAAATCATATGTTAAATTATATATTTATAATATTAAAGAAAATTAATTTAAGTTTATTTTTACCTATCTTAATTCGATGAAATATATTATTTTGTCATTTTTCAAATGTGTCATGAATTATGTTACCATCCTTCAACTTTGATATATTTTATATTATAATAATATTAAATATCAAATTACCGATTCACTTCCACGGAATATACTATATATATATATATATATATATATATATATATATATATATATATATATAACATTTTAATGAATCAACGCCCTTTATCTATTTTTTTAAATAAAAAACAATTAAAACAATATACAAGATAAACAACAAAATGCAAGTAGGGGAAAAAATAAAAGACGTTACCAATACTATAGGTATAGGTGGCAAGACTATCATTATAGTTAATTATCTGAGTTTGATGTCAACATGATCAGCGCTTAATCCTAATAATGTGGTTAATGCATAGTTAATTAAAGGCTAAAATTGCATTCATATCAAAATAAATTTATTGTCGAAAAACCAAGCAAAATATCATAATTTCATACAAAGGATTTGCAAAATAATTCATTGAGCAAAAATACTAATATTTGTATGATCCTATTTTCTATATAAAATAATGCAATTACCTCCAAAAATAATTATTAACCTTGATAGTTCAATAATTAATAAGTGTAACAAATAAATGAATAAATACATAATCAATAAAAGAATACTAAAAGGTTTCATAAATAATTAAACAAATAAATAATCAATACAAAAAATTGTTGAAATAGATAAATAACTAAACATACAATTAAATACTTAGTCCACAAATAAATTCAAAAATATTGAAAATCTAAAATTTATTTGTGTATACACATATATATCATAATTTATATGTGGTGTTAGTTATGTGTCTAATTCCCAAAAACTCGAAAACCCATACTACAAGTCTACAACACAATTTTTTAGAATGCCCAATATTTGAGAGTAAATTCCAAAGATATCAAAAACCTCTTTAGCATGACAAAGAAAATTGAAAAGAGTGCTAAGCTAAGCTAACTTAACTTCTAAACCTTGTAACAATATCAAAATGATGTGCATAACACTGAATTGTTAAACACCTAACTAATGTGATCAATTCTCCTCACTTGAACAATTAAACATTCTTTACATTAACAAAGGAAACTCATTAGGATCGAAATATATATAAGAAGATTAACAAACATATGATTCAAGTAAGACTCATTATACTTTCGAGTACTTAGGTAATGTCAAACTTTATAACTCTCTTATCTTATTTTAGTGTAAATTTTGTCACTAAAACCCCTGAAAATTGAAGAGAGATTTCTGCTATTTTAAAAGCAGAGATCTAAAACTTATCAACTGTAATCAAACAATAATTCCTTTAACTCCAGCAACATAAAAGATTTGAAGAGCAAAAAATTGTCGAGATGAGAATTTAAACCTTCATAAACAACATAATTGTCACATCCTCCATGTATTAATGAATCGAGTTGTATCCATTGGACATCATATCTAAAATTCTCTTAAGAAGCAACAAACAGATAAATAAATCTAACATTCAATGTAGTGTATAAAAAAAATAAACAACCATGAATAAAAACCCCTAATTAATCAAAAAAACCAAGCTAGAGATCCGAAAGGAATCATAGTTCTAGAAAACAGAGGACAAAGAAAGCAAGGATTCACTCACAAAAATACCATAAAAAAATAAGAACTCTGCGTCTAGTTTTAAGATTTTACCTACAAATAAGTTTATGGGCGAATGCTGGGCACAACTTTTTAATTCCTCGCCATCAATACCGCCGGGATGGAAGCAAGAAAGAGAGCTCTCCTTGGTTTCATTAAATTTAAAAATAAAAACGCCATGAAGGTTGAGGGGATCAAGTCACATGTGTCGGATGACACTGAATCAAATTTTTCTTAAAAAAAATCTCATATAACAACCTAGTCTAACCAAACCCAAAAAGATAAGAATTAAGATCTGGGTCCACTTAGTTATTTATTAAAAAAATTGATTCTAGCGCAGGTTCTCACACATTTGTCACTGAATCATGCAGTTCAAACATTAGAAAAAAAGTCACAATGATTCCAAGTTAATTAAAAGTGGATAAACCACAAATTTATCGAGATAAAAGCCCGAAATATAAGGGAAAGAGTCAACCCTCACCGAAAGTGAGGGAAAGCAAAAAAACAACAAAACACCAAAAAATAAAAAGGAGAAAATACTGAGATAAAAGGCAAGGCGGTAGAAAATGCCGTCGGCGATCTCGAGCTCTGCAGCGGGAGTCGAGGGACCCCTACTCCTGAATATCGCCGTGGTCATGATCGCCAGCTGGGTTAGGAACTCTAGCGCTGAGAAAGTTGAGGGAGCGCCTAATTTTGTGCGAGGCTTCATTGAGTGAAAGCTGGTGCCTATCAGCAACTGTTGAAAACCAAGAAAAAGCATAATAACTGTTTTAGAAATAATGTAATAATGATGTGAAGCATTCATTTGAAAAATACGAGTATTCCGTTCAATCCAGATATTCCACAAAACAACGCGGGAAATGAGGTCCCAAAGTTTTCATGTTTCCTCTGCTCTCTGTTCTCCTCATCTCTGGTGAGGTTTGCAGTTTTTTATCTTTCTAGTTTTTTATCTTTCTAGTTTTTTTTCTCGCTGCTACTTTTGTACTTTATACTTCCATGTACTTTTTTTTTTAATAAATTAGTGGTTTATCCACCTTATTAAAAAAAAAAATGAGGTCCCAAATAACTCGGTGTTGAGCAATAAGGGAAGGCAGCCAGGTGGTCCAAATTGAGGGAATAAACTGTGAGGGAGGAATGGAATCCAAAACATGGTGGAAGAAATTCCAGATACGTTTGGAGAACTCACAGTTGAGGAAAATATGATTCAGGTCTTCAGTAGCATTGTGACAAAGAACACAAGTATCTGAAGTGTAGTGAGATAAACACCCTTTCTTAAAAAGGTTTTCTAGTGTGAGGATTTTGTCTTCTCCAGCGAGCCAGCAAAAAAGGGTAATTTTACTAGGGCAACGGATTTTCCAGAAGTAAGGGTAATGCGAGCTATGCAATCCACCATCAATAAGGAATTTGTAGAAAGATTTGACAGTGAAATTCCCACTTTTTTCTGGCGCCCAAAAATTAGTGTCATCCTGGATATGAGAACAGTCAAGGATGATTTCCAGAAGTGGATTCAGCATATCAGGAGAAACAGAGGGGAAAAGAGTTTCTGGATTGTTAAGTAAATGGGTAAACTGTCTTAAAGTGATCCAAGGTGAGACGCACTGAGAAAATAGGGACGGCCAGATAAATAGTAAACTGTCTTAAGGAAATGATTCCAAGTCTTTCTCAAATAAATATAAAAAATTGCCATAAAAAAACCTCAAACTAGGTGTTCATATTATTTTTGCAGTATAACGGTTTGCTTACTACAACATACTGAATGCGTGTGGTTTAATGAGACCTTGGATGAAGAGTATGTACCTTAAGAAAAAAGGAACATGCCACTTTTTACAATTTATTTTTATTTTTATATAATCACATCTAGCTTGTGTATGAACAACACAAAACCAAATCCAAAAGAGTATCATATGAAAGGAAAGGAACTTTGAGGCCCAGCAAAATGGGCTATAAAATTTTAAGCTCACAACAACATGAGGGTTTATAATTAATTAAAGCTCTGTCTGCATGCTGTGGCAGTGAATTCTTCAATGTTAAGACTGCAAAGGCTGATCCAAAGTGTTACTTGAACTGTGAGTCTGGACACTGTTGAGGCTACAATTGTTTCATTATTATCACTGTGATACAGTGATAGTGGTGGTCCTGGAAACACATTCCACCAGTTTGCCATATACTTACTTGAGTAATGCTATGCCTGTCAAACCAAAAGACACTCACCGGCTCCCCCCCAACTCTTTCTTTCTGTTTCATTACTAGTACGTACATATATCTGAAATCTCAGTCCAGATACAACCAATTAAACTCTCCCCAGTTCCCACTAACTGAGATTTCCCAGGTCTCATGCAAATGCAACTATGCAATAACACATATATGGTCCCCTTGTCTGGTCCTCATTCTGCTTTTTTATTGAACTGGTATATGCCACTGCTTTTCGGCTGCATTTGATTGGGACCCACTCCTCTTTGGTCCCACTAATCATCTCCTCAGAGCACTATCCCACCTCCCAGTCCCTGCGAATCCTTTATGTTTGTCCCCATGAGGCAAATAAAGACCTACAATTTATTTATTTTATTTTATTTTTTTGACCTACAGCTTTTACTATCCAATATCCATCGCTAAACCCCAGCTTTTCCTTATTATTTTATTCTTTTTTTTTTAAATAAAGTTATAAATACTACAATATATACATACATTATAAGCTCGAAATGCACAATGAATGTCAGCATTAGGTCGCTTTTCCCAGAGGCCAGACTACGTACGAGAACATGATAATGTCTCTCTCCGGGTCCCCAATCATCCACCCATATAGATGTTTATATTTGTGTCTGACCTATTTTGCCTCGTGATCAGGTTAACGGTCGAGATACGGGCAAGTAGAAACAATTGTCATGCTGGTGGTGCTATAATAGGTATAGCTAGACTCACACCTTACGCACCGAGCCAACCAACTGAGTTTGGGCATGAATCTAGCCCTTCAAACCAACTCCCACTATATACATATATATATATATATATCGCAGAACTAGGCAGAGTCTACAACATCAACCTAATCATAACACCAAGATCTCCAGCACCAGCTACGCCCATCATCATCACCGACTTGCCCTCCTCTTCTTTGTGTATATATATATATATATTAATATGAATTTTAGAATCTCTAATTCCAATCTATCCCTACTCGCCATGCCAGATCTCGTGACCCTCCTTACTCTCAATGTCAGCCGTCCGATCCACAAAGCCACCCTACACTCCCCGACCACGCCCGCCAGCCACGGCTCCTTCCGTACGTGTAGCCTTTCTCACACCGCACTGACACGTGTCAGCTTTTTCCACTGGTCCCCACCACTTCTCCTCCGGCTGCATATACTGTTTGTTATAAATCCCGTTCCCCGTATTCTTCTCATTCTCCCTTCTATCTCTATCTCTCTCTTCCTTCATCTCTACAAGCTCTTCTCATGGCGACGGCGTTTCTCCTCTGGCCTGCAGCACCCTCCTCCTCGCCGGAGAGGTCTCACATCCCCGACCAGGAACCTGATCCTGGGCAGGATCCAACCCCACTGCCGATCGCCAAGCCAAAGGCCCGCAAGGCCGGAGGAAAGCAGCCAGCTCCTAAGCGCCCCCCTCAACGTGGTCTCGGGGTGGCCCAGCTCGAACGCCTTCGTCTCCAGGAACGCTGGAGCAAGATCACCGATCCGGAGTTCCATCCCTCGCCTCCACAGCTTCCGCCATACTCTCCCCCCGCACCTAACTTTGACGGCGTTCCCCCTGTCTGGAATGATCACCCACCGGGATCTCCGGGTTACTGTTACATCCAACGTTACCGGGCCCTCAACCCAGTGATCCCACCGTATGGGTCGCTCCCGACCGGCCGATCGGTGCTTCACGACCAGTATGCCATGGATCGGATCCGCTTCTCAGGCAGCGGTCTCCAGGCCGCAAGCCCTCCTTCGGTAATAGAGCCCCCTTCAAACCAAATGCCGCAATGCCTCTCATCTCATTGCGAGTTATGCACTCGAGTAAGCATTCTCACCGGGTTCCCAATCCATCTATCCACTTATATTCTTTATGATCATTCTCACTGTGATCTCTTCTCCTATTCCTCACTGTCTTTCCATTTAGAATCAGTTCTCCGGTGAGGATCACGGCGCTGCTGCTAAGGTTGTTCACCAGGTACTAACAAAGTCACTTCATACTTCATTCAATGAAGTGATTTATTGCATATGTTTACATTAATTAACCTCACTATAATTACTCTGGTTTTTAATTTCTAGGAAACAGAGCCGGACACAACTAGTACGAGAGAGATGGAGTACTATGAGTTCCTTCCGCATTGTGGCGGCGTCTCGCATGGAGATTCGGAGTTTGCTCATCGGACGGCTGAAGATGGATCTTCTTCCTCTCCGGACTTCATTGACTTATCACTAAAGCTCTCTTTTTAAATATATATATATATATATATATATATATATATATATATATATATAAAGGGTGGAGGAAAAAAGCTCATGGGTTTGCCGTCGTTTTCTGAACTGAAGTCTAGTTTTTTTGTTCTAATCTTTGGGTTAAAATGTCTAATGTTTCCTAGACTTCAAGGCTTTTGTGTATTTTATGTTCTTTTTTTCTTATTATTAGTATTATCTATTTTTCACTTTACCAAGGCCTGTTCGGACACTAGTTTTTTGATGAAGGCGACATGAGGGGACACTACTATCTATTAATGAAGACTTATTTGTAATCTAGTTTTTCAATTTTTAAAAATAACCAAAAAGAGATTAGTGGTTAGAAAATGGGGTTCTGAATGCACAACAGTATAATGTATATCACTGCTAGTAGTAGTATATATTCTGGATATTATTCTGGAGACTGAGAAAAGATGGAATAAATAGTCACGTTTTCTAGAATAGCACAGGCCCTGAACGACCCCCCAACTTGTGCTGCTTCGCTTTTACAGTACTGTTGGACATGAAATCAGTTTGTCTGTATACTGTTATTATAGGTTGGATATAAACAGAGGAATAAATTACATTACAGTCAAATGTATCAAATAATTAGCATCTCATCTGTAAAATACAAAATACATGTTCACAAGTAAGAAAGCGTCAAAGAAGAGGAACTGTAAACCACTTCTCCCAATCTCAAGAAGGGTTTCCAGAACTCGTAGAGGATGTGGTTTTATTCTGAGAACTATCAGACGTATAAGTCTGCATCTGAGAACTTGGATTTGAAGACAAATCAGAGAAGAAGATTATGTTCTCAGGGGGGTTTTCAGACAAAATCTGGAGAGACCTTGGTATGGGAGGCACATCAACTTCAAGAACACCCTCTAAAATCTGAACAACTTGACCCATTGTTGGTCTCAAGGTCTCATCATCCTGAATACACCAACAAGCAACTCTGCATACCCTGGTGACCTCCTCCGGGTTTGCATCGCCTTCCAACTTTGTGTCTAACAAACTAAAGGCATCACCTTCAATGAGTTTACCTGCTGCCCGTGTTGGAAAGAAAGCACCCCTACCTTCCCCTACTTGCTCAGAGTTCCTCATCCCTGATATGATCTCAAAAAGCATCATACCATAACTATAAACATCAGCTTTAGCAGTGATAGCCACACCAGTAATCCACTCTGGTGCAAGATATCCTCTGGTTCCTCTCATGGTTGTCAAGACTCTGCTAAAGTCCCTGCCCATAAGTTTTGCAAGCCCAAAATCTGCTACTTTTGGAACAAATGAATCGTCTAAGAGTATGTTCTCCGGTTTGATATCACAATGTATGATGCAATCCCTGCACTTCTCATGGAGATAATACAATCCCCTGGCTGTCCCCAGAGCAATCTGATACCTTGTTTTCCAGTTGAGAACCTTAGGAGAGGTTTTGCTAGAGAAAAGCAGAGTATCAAGAGAACCATTGGGCATGTAGTCATAGACAAGCAGTCTGTTGGTGCCTTCGGTGCAGAATCCACGAAGGCGAACAAGGTTGACATGTTGGATGGTTCCAATGGTGCTCACCTCTGTTCTGAATTGCTTCTCACCCTGACGAAGCCCTTCAAGTTTCTTCACAGCAATGGCAGTGGAATCAGGCAGAACACCTTTGAACACAGAACCAAAGCCTCCTTCTCCTAGTTTCTGTGTGAAGTTCTTGGTCACACGTTGCAAGTCACTGTATCTGAAAGCCATCAGACCACTTTCCATAGTCTTTGAAGCGTTCAGCAATGCTTTTTTTCTCCTTCTCCAAACAAGAACCCATACAATGGCCCCGCAGAGCAAACAGGCGGCAACAACACCGGTGACAATGCCGACAACCATGTTCTTTTGGCTCTTTTGAGTCGGAAGCTCAGAAGCAGCTAAACGGAGATAAAGCGTTCCTCCACCGGTCCCACTTCCATACTGCTCCTGAAGATTAAGCAAATCTCCAAACCAAAGAGAACATCCACTTTCATAAGAATAGGCAGTGCAAGAGCAGTTGTTCAAGCAAGCAAGCTCACATTCATCCAAACTCCCAACCTGCAAAGCCTGAGGATTATCAGGTAATCTAACATTATCCATCTCAAAGAACTTATCTTGATCCACGTTGGCAGAGCTGTTATTGCCGGTATTACACTGCAAAGGAGTGTTCCTCTCACACCCCCCACTCTGATCACTCAATGCCCAATCTTCCGGAAATTTCTGTCTGAAACCTTTGACGCAGTTGCAGTAGGGCAACGCATTCTCGTTGCAGCTACCAAAAGGCCCACAAATGGCAAAAACCTCGCACTGCTGTCTCGGCTGCGACCAAAACAGAATCCAGCTCCCACTGGCCGGGACCCAAGTCAGCATTTTTATCTGCCCGGAGACATCCATGATGAACCTTGAGATGATGTTTTCATCCTTGACATAGTAAATGAAGTAGTTCTCCTGAGAGTTATTCACATAGCTGAAGTTGTAGATATAATTGGAGGTCATCTCCGGAACCAAGTTGAAGATTTGACCATTCCAAAGGCCACTGCTCCAGTAGGATCTGGAGTTGTTCCATTGGATAATGTATTGGCTTGTCCCGTCAGGATCAATCTCAAGAGAGAAAAGCCCAGGGGTTGGGTCCTCTGAATTCTTCCAAGAAGCAAGTTGCTGGCTCTTTCCAGTGACTTTATTGAAGGCCAGCTTGCCTCCAGGGAGCCAAGTGTGGGTTGGATTGTCAAAGCTCTGCCACAAAATCTTAGAAGAGTTATTTGTTCCATCTCTGAGCACAAGGTTCCCGGTGTCAAGCAGGACAGCAACGGTGGAGTTGGAGGTGGAGGAAGTAGTGGTAATATTGGTGGACCAGACAAGGGACTTGGATTGATCTAAGAGAACCAAGTTGCCATCTTGAGAGGAGATTTGGAGAACAGAGGTGGAAGGGTTGGAGACCGGCTTGGCTCTGTTAGCCAGCCAGACTGGGGTGCGCTCTGAGACCTTGTTGTACCATATGCCTATATAGAAGCGTTGGGAGGAGTTAGTACCTATTGGGAGAAAGCCCAGGACGAAGTTGCCACCACTGGAGCTCAGCAACTGCTCTCCAGATAGAGTTTGGTTGGCAGAAATGGAATCTAATGAAGCACAAGGTAAAGAGATGATGCTGATGATGATAGAGATGAGGAGAAGCCAAAGCAATGGATATTGTTCTGAAGCCATGGCTGGAAATGGAACAGGAATACCACACCATGGACAGGAGATCAGCTAGTGATGGGAAACAACTTAATTAAGAAGGGTCTCGTTTAATGTGTTGTGAAGAGGCAGAGAAGTCAGAAGATAATGAGAACGGATTTTATCCACCATCATCATGCACGGCCACCTCACAAGTCCTTGTTAGTTGGTTTCACATACTAATATATTGCGAATCAATAATGTCTATCTATATTTACACCATTAATATGAAGTTAAGGAGTATATTTTTTAGGGACCAGAAATTGAACCCGTGACAAGACCCGAATGAAGAGAACTGAAAAAATAACCAATTGTTTGTTTGTTGAGCCCATCTGCAACTTCTGTGTGGTTCGGTTTTGTTTCCAGGTCCTCAATGCACGGACACCTTTTATTTCGACCAACTGCATCCTTTTAATAAAAATAATATTTGTATATATGTATTTTTGTCACAATGATTGATGATGGTGCATTTTGTAATGAGTCTGTAATTATAAAATTTAATTATAAAGTCATCGAACTTTTTATCAGACAAATAAAATAAAATAAATAAATAATAGAAAGGCAACGTGCTCCGCAGGTTGACCATGTGAGAAATGAGACCCAACCAAAGTGGTTCCAGATGGGTTGAGCCTGTTCCAAGAGAGGCTGGTCAACGTTAACACTTTGTGAGAATTCAACTGTATATTGCGTTCCATGTTGGATCATTATGACGTGATTGCTGTTTATTTTTATCTGTGATTCTTCCCTACTCATTTTGATATAAAAACAAATTATTTTTTTAATCAAAAATCTCATTGAGATTACCCTCTGTTGACTACAATGGTTGTTATAATCACTTGATTTGGATATTAAATATCAATAATTTGACTAATTTTTAGTATATGATTAAAAATATAATAATAAAAAAATATGTGTATATATAAAAATAATAATATATATATATATATTATTTGTTGGTTGACTTAATGTTTAACGGTAAATGATCACATTGAGAATACTAAAAAAATTGGTCCACACCATTGCTTGAAAGGCTTCGCTTACCCATTTTATTGAATGTGAATTATTCAAAAAAAAAAATCATTCATTAAGTCAGTATTCAAAGGAGCATGCTATATATATATATTACATAATTTATTGACCTTTATTAGAAATAATCAAGCATCAGCACTGTTCACACAGGGTGGCTTGCCAGATGCCATTTACAGGAAGAGCCATTGAAGGTTTCAATCAAAAGTTGAAAACTACCAGAGTCACGGATGGAGTTAGTGAAAGGAAATTGGGTTTATAAACTGTTGTCTTATTTATTTGTATTTTTTCAACTGTTATATTTTGTTATATTCAATGGAATAGTGATTTACCTACTTTTGTTAAAAACGAAAGGACGAGTTGATGTTTGAGTTGATGTTTAAATATTAAATTAAAGATGAGATTGGGCTCAAAATGCACCTTCATCCCACTAAAAGAGTGGTTGGGATTAAATGTTGCCTTGTAATTATATCTTGATTTATGTATAATATTAATTTCTTGAATAATAAATATGAAATAGATCGATATAAAAAAAAATATTATATAGATATTTTAATTTGGAGAGCATAAAAATTTTATTATTTTTCTTTTTCATAGGTTTATGGATTTTTTATTCTTGAATTTTTTTCTTTCTACAAGAATCATTTCATAAATTCAAGCACCTCTTAAATTTTTATAAACATTCTTTGTAAATTCAGCTGTGTTTTATTTTTATTTTTTATTTTTTTAATTTTTAGTTTGCTGGTAAAACCTAAAATTATTTTTGGTTGCTACTTCTTTGTTTTATTTTGCCTTTTGCCTTATTTGTACTATTTTTTTACCACCGTCATTTGCATTGTGCATTGTGTTTTATGTGTTTTTACTTCATTTTTTTTTTTTAACCAAGGCATGCCTATTATGATATATTATTGGGAAATGGAAGATGTTATGTAGTTGAATATTATTGTTGAATTGTAAATTTTGAATTTATATTGTCCATTATTATTATTATTATTATTATTATTATTATTATTATTATTTACTAATTTTTTTACTTAGATGTCCAAGTTTTTATCAATTTGGGTGATTTGAAATATGTTTTTTTAAAAAAATATTGTAATTTTTTTAAGAAAAATACCTTTTTGTGTATTAATTTTGAAAAATGAGCATATGAAGGATTTAAAAAGCGGGACCGGGATTAGCATGTTCAACCGGGAACCAATCGCCATATTAATTGAACCGGTCCTTGATCGAACCGGTTCGAACCGATTTAGGCTGAAGCCCAGCAAAGCCCGGTTTCACCGGACCGGGTTAAAAAAAAATTAAAAATTTCACTATGGATGTTGTCACGGCCTTGCCGATCGCCCCAACGATCACCGCGTGACGCTCGTCACGCCACCATAGGCCGAGCCATCCTGACCAAGTACATGAGCTACTACGACCAAGATACAAGCAACCACACATGCAAACAAGGGAATTAGAGAGAAAAACATAAACTCTCTATGAAAGAAACCAAGATACACCATGAACCCGGATAGCCAAGCCAAGGTCTCCACCCCACCAAGGATGGAGAGGAACCAGCCCACAACCAAGAGGAAAACTCACCAAGAGCTCTCTTCCTCCCTTCTTATGGACTCTATTGATCCAATGGTCATGTCACCAAGAAGCACAACCAAAGAAACACACTTCACTTTCAGTGCTACAGTACCCTAAACAGTGCTCATCCATATCCCTCCCCCCCTTGCTATAGTGCACTGACAAAGGCGTCATGCCTCAAGCCCGGCCGCTCCCTATCGGTCCCCTTCGGGTAGTGCCCCAGTATCACCCGAAATCCCATCGCAGCATTCCTCCTGTGAAAGGCGCTCGGCACCGACCCAACGCCTACATGCTATCCCGCTCATAACTAGGCTAAGAGCCCCGCTCACTCTGCTCGATCCGTGACATGACGATGACAAGTCCATTGATCGACCGCATGCCATGCGTGCTTATGCTAATCCCGACTAATTGGCCCATACTTAGCCACTCCGGCCTCGCAGCCGTGATCACACGATCACCCGCCCATTGATCGAGATTCCTCGCCACGCCGCATCACGCCACGTGCGCTACCCTAGTGAGCCCTCGAGTGCGTGGCACCACGCCCACAGACCCGCTCACCCCAAGACCCCCGGCTAGAATTCTCGGTCATGCGTAGACTCGACCCGCGCATTGGATGATCGGACGGACATTGCCTATTTGGACTTGGAATTTGGCCAACCTTGGTTTCATTAGCCATCTCCCTCGGCCAGGGACCACCCTATGCCGAGCGTGTAAGGTAGAACCCTTACAGCTGTCAAGGTTCTCATCTCACTTCTCAGTTCTCATTTCTCACCCCCTGTTGAGTTTTGAGAGCTTTCTTAGTGAAGAATACAGAAGCTTGTGGGCCTCAAAATGGAGAAGAAGAAGAACGACGGCGAAGAACAACGGCAAGGTATTCCATTCCATATCACACATTATATTTTGTGCATTTTCCAATCGATTTTGCAGGTCATAAATCAACTCATCATTTTCCTTTTTCATAAATACTTCTAATCATCTTCTCAAATTGCTCACCGGCCCAACTTGGATTGAGAGGATTGAAGAGAACAGCTGCTCTTGTTAATGCCCCATTTTTTCTGATTTGTTCTGGATTTTTTTTTTATAATTTTATATTTTTTTTTAAAATTTTAAATATTTCAAAAATTTTTAAAAAATTAGAAAACTATTGAACCGACCGATCGAATCGATTGGACTGGTTGAACCGCGAAGTCCGGTTTTTAAATCCTTGGAGCATATGTGCAAGCAACCTTTAATTGATCGGTAATTAATTTTTTATCCACTGTTTTTTCTTCGGTGAGCTC